>NW_007251162.1:723686-796886 GCF_000164805.1 Carlito syrichta | reverse complement strand
TCGAGGCTGCGGTGGCCAGGAGCATGCCACTGCACTCCAGTCTGGGTGACAGAGTAAGACATCAACTCAAAAAAAAAAAGTAAATGTTCCAAAATTCTATGCTTTCTATTAATCAAATCCCTAGCTGTAGAATAATTAAAAATTAATTTATTAAAACTTTTGTTGATTTTATGCATTTTATATATTTCTGTAGTTTATAAATGGTTCTGGATGGCAATTTCTGACGGTTATTCAATTACTTATTTATTCATATTATCAGTTTACTGTCAAAATTTCAAAACTCGCTTCCCCCAATATAATACTTCTTTAATCATTTAGATCACTAGCAAGAAAGTGTGATATGTCTTTACTTACAAATTAAAAAAAACAAAAAAAAATCAATTCTAATATGCCTAAAAATGTTAAGAATTATCATTTGAAACTCATCTGGTTTCCCTGGAATGCTATCAGTTTGAATTAAATTAATACATTTATTATTTACAAATAATGAAATATGTCTGTTACATTTTATTTTAAATGGCTAAAAGTGTTGGGTCAAAATTTTAAAATATTTTTATATGTCAAAATATACTTACATTTATTTATTTATTTACTTATTTATTTATGTTATTTCAACAGCTTTAGATGATACAAATAGTTTTTGATTGCATGGATTTATTGTATAGTGACAAAAGAGTCTGGACTTTAAGTGTATCCACCACCCCCAACTGTTTACTCTGTACCTAACTGGCGATTTTTTATCCTTCCCACTCTCCCCCTTATGAGTCTCCCATGTTCATTATACCATTCTCTTTGGCTTTGTAGATCCTTAGTTTACCTCCACCTATACATGAGAACAAGCAGTGTTTGGCTTTCCGTTCCTGTTTTAGTTCACTTATTTCCTTCTAAATTGTGCAAAAACCACTATTTCAACATTTTTTATGGTTGAATGGTATACATTTATACATCACATTTTCATTATTCACTGATCAGCTGACAGGTGAGGCTGATTCCACATCTTTGTAATTGTGAATTGTGCTGCAATAAACATATGAGTGCAGGTATGTTTTTTGTATAATGGTGGATCTACTTTTAGGTCTTTGAGAAATCTCCATACCAGTTTCCACAGGGGTTGTACTAAATTGCATTCCCTGCAACCATGTATGAGCATGACCTTTTCACTGCATCCACACCAATATTTACTGGTTTTTGATTTCTAAACAATGGTCATTCTGACTGGTGTAAGTTATCTCATTGTGGTTTTAACTTGCATTTCCCTGATGATGAGTTATGGTGAGTGTTTTTTCACATGTTCGTTGGCCATTTGTATATCTTCTTTAGAGAGATGTCTATTCATGCCACTTGCCCACTTTTTAATGGGGTCATTTCCTTTTGTTTTGCTGATTTGTTTGTGTTTAAGTCATTACTTTTAAAGAATACCTTCTGAAGGATATCATTTTCATTTACTAAAGTGTAAACAATTTAAAAAGAATGTAAGGTTTTTTTAGAAAGTTTCCACTAGAGAAACATAGCAAAAACTTTAAATCCAGGCTTGTTTCTTCTGCCATTAGAAATATCTTCATTATTCCTTAGATCTGTCCAATATGTGGTCATGTGTGGCTATTTAAATGTAAATTAAATCAATTCAGTTTCTCAGTGGCAATAGCTACTACAGGACATTACAAATAGAGAAATGTTCTATCATCACAAAAAGTTTTATTGGACAGAGTTCTGTATTAGATCACTCTATATTATCAATACTCAACTTTAACAAAATTAACCAAAGCCAAAATTTTTGGCGTTAAATATCTATTCATCCAGTACTACTTCATTTATCCAAAAAGAAAGGGAGACTTGAATAGGGTTTTGTTCAAAGATAATATTCAATTAAAGGTAAAACCATGATTCATTGAGACATAAAAATTAACATATATCTAAGACTTTATTTCTACTCATTCAATAAGGAAACATAGCACATGCTATAGCCAGTTCATAGGACTATTCTCTTCAGGTATTTTCTTTGCAGTTACCATGGAAATTATATAAATTACAGGATTATGTTTTAAACTGGTAATTTCAATCACATAGAAAAATTCTTTAGACCTTCCCCAAACACACTTTATGTTTCCAATGTTGCTAATTATGCATTTTTACATTGTACAAACATTATTGTGAATTTATAGTTATTTGGGGGTTTTTCTATTACATTCTATATCAGAATTAAAAGTGATTTATGCACCAACATTACAGTACTGCAGGGTTCTATATTTATACATTTACATTTTAGAGATTTTTATATTTTTATATTTTCATATGGTTTCATGTTCCTGTCTAATATTATTTCATTTCAACTTAAAGAACACTCTCTAGCATTTCTCATAGGGTCTAGTGGTGATAAATTCCTGAAGTTTTTGTTTATCTGGGCAAGTTTTAATTCCTTTTTTTTCATTTTTGAAGGGCAGTTTTTCCAGATATAGTATTCTTGTTTAGCAGTTATTTTTCCTTCAGCAAGTAAAATATATTATCCCACTCCCTTCTGACCTGCATTGTTTCTGCTAAGCAATCCACTGATATCTTATGGAAGTTACCTTGTACATGATGAGTCATTTTTTTCTCTTACTGCCTTTAAGATACTCTCTTTCGTTGTGACTTTTAACATTTTATGTGTCTGTCTCAGTGTGAGTGTTTCTTGGTTTCTCCCATCTGGAGTTTGTTTAGTTTCTCGATACTGTATGTTCACTTCTTTTCTGTAATCTGGTAAATTTTCAACCATTTTTTCTTCAAATGAACTCTTTATCCCTTTATCTCTCTCTTCTCCATCTAGAACATCCATAATGCATATGTTGGTCAACTTGATGTCCCACAGGTCCCTTAGGCACTCTTCACATGACTTCCTTCTTTTTACTTTTTGTTCCTGCTTAGTCAAGTTGGCTACCAGATGCCTCTAATGGCTTCTTAAATTCAACTAATATATTAATCAAGTCCAAAATTTTTCTTTGGTTCTATTTTAACAGTTTCTTTGTTTTTGTTGATATTCTCATTTTGTACATTTTCTTGATTTTGTTTAGCTGTTTTCTCTTTTAGCTCATTGAGTATCTCTAAAATAACAAGCTTGAATTTATTTTCAGGTAATTCATAGGTCTCTTTTTTTTAGTGTCTATTTCTAGAGATTTATTTTGTTTCTTTTATTAGGCAATATTTTAATTTTTCTTTGTATGCCCTGTACTTTTGTTATCGTTATTGTTGAGATTTGGGCATTAAAAAAATAAAAATAAAAACAAACCATTTTTCCTAATCTGTATGGACTGGTTTTTTACAAGGGAAGACCTCCAACTATAGATTCTAGGAAGCTTGTCAATCTTTTTGGAGATGTGTCTTTTCTAGGCGTGTGCATATAATGTCCCAGGAAGAGGCTTTCCCATTTCTATTCAAGAGCCCATAATCTCTTGCTTCTCCTGGGGTCCTTCCACAGTCTTTCTGGTACTGAAATAAGCCATGGTGTTCACCTTTGTACTCAGTAGCCCCAATCTGGTGTACAAAACATTGTTCCTGTTAGCACTCCAAGTCAGGTGAGACAGAAACCAGTCCCTCATGCACCTCCCCAAAACCCAGAATATGAGACAAATATTCTACTCTTTTTTCTTCCTCCCAAGAAAGAATTGAAGAGGTAGGAATTTTTTTCTCAATCATGCCGTATCGTTGGAGACAGGGAGAGAAACTAGGGTATACAAAATGCCATAGGTTTTTCAACTCATTTAGATGCAGATTTTCTTGACATTATGCTTACCTGGACTGATACAACCCCTTCACTGGTTCAGGAGTTCACACAAAGGTAATTTTGTTTCATATATATTTTTGTTAAACTGGAGTCTTCATAGAGAAACAAGGATCTAGGTTTTCTTAGTCTATCATTCCTTGAATTTTTAATAATTTAAACACTAAGTAGAAATAATATTTGCCTATCCATATAGTAAATCTCAATCATTTAACAATTATACACCCATGTAGAATAAACAATGTATACTTGTATTTTACTTATGACTGATACCTAAGAGAAATCATAGCTTGTGTTTCTCCAACAAAATTATTAACCTACTCTCATATGACAGAGATTTACATAAATTATGTGCACTTAAAGTCTTAAAATATTTTCAAGTTGGTTTATGTTAGGATACCTTTTTTAGCATATGAAAAGTATTAGAAGTTCAATTTCATAATTTCTGGGCATTATAAGAATGTTCTATTTATAAAAGTATTTTCTTACCTCTAACTCAATCCCAATAGAGTTCCTTTAAAAGATTTTATAGTCTAAATTGATAATACGATATAGATGTAAGAAAATATTCTGTATTTGCATAATAAAAGGTAAAAGTATCTGAGAATTACAGACATATAAACATTTTGGGGGGGTAACACACAAATAAAAGGAATTTATTTATATGTTATAAGTAGCTTACAGGAAATATTAAAAGACAGAATTTCTGTGGGGTAAGGATTTGAGTTGCAAATGGAGGCAAAACTGGTTCACCCACAGCTGGGAAGGAAGTGAATGGAAAGTCCGTGAAACAAGGCAATGTACAAAGTCATAAAATAGCTGAAAAGCAATGACATTTTGATAATCCAAAATATGTTCTACATGTAACCATGCATACTATTTCATTGAAACACAGATTTTTCCGCTGTAACATATTAGCAAACAAAATACAATAGGCAATGTTTATGATACAGAATTATAGTTAATTAGGAAACTAGTATTAAAAATTACCAAATAATGATTGAGACTAAGATGAATTATGCCCTCTAGAGCTCGTATTCAATTTATAAATTATTTGATATTTTGTATTGCTTTACTTTTACATATTAAAAGCACCAATGGAAATCAAATACTCTTTTCCTAAGTAGTTATTTCTTAGTTCAATATGAAAAAATTCTCAACAATTAAGGTTATTCAAAAATTGCATGCTAGTCCCTGGAGTGAGATTCCCAACACTAAAGATATCCAAACAGAGTTTAGATAGTTAGTTATTAAGAATCTCTTACAGGGGAATTCCTGCACTGTGTGGGAGGTTGGATTCCACGACCTTTAAATTCTCTTGCAATTCTAAACTCTATGGTTCAATGCTAGCTAGATGTCCTAATATCACAGATTACTCTCTTTATAAAACAATTTAGCTTAGAGTCTTAGGCACATTATAATTTCCACTTCATTTTTAATTCAATCTGTTCAAAACCATACATTGACAAAAAATACAATCTGTAAGTTCTGGATACAATATGCTCATTCGTATATGAGTTGAATAATTTTAATTCCCACTATAAATGTCTGTTAGCAGACTGCAGAGAGAACTTCTCAGCATGATCTCACAGCATGGTCCAAAGGAAAAGAACAGAGCCTGCTGTATTGTTTAAAAGCAAGAGAATAAGGGAAGTTCACTTGGGAGGTGAATTTCTCCACAGTCATTCTTTTGAAAGATTTCAGCCTTAGGGTCCTGTTCATTCCTGTCTCTCTTTCGTTCAAACTCTGTATTACAGAACACAAAATACATATCTGTTTGAAATTGGATAGAGCATTTTTTTCTACAGTATTAAGTCCAATAGTATCATTAAAGATCAGGTATATTTGTTCTTGAATATGTATTCCACAACATACTAATAATCCACTAATACCACTCACCAAAAAGCTTGAAACGTAGGAATAATGAAAAAGTATTTTCACATTTTGGAAAATCACTTTTTCTCTGAAAGAATGTATTATATTTGACACATACTATGGATTTATAGAATTACTAAATCTAGCTAAACTGACCTAGCAACTATCTATTCCACCTTAATGGAAGCACTGTATATTTTCTTTGTGTTTATATATAATTTTTCAAATTCTTAAAAAAACTCCTGACCGGATCTAAGTTCACTTTTGTTTAACTTCTTTTTTTTACTTATACTTCTTCTTTGACAATTTGTTTTTAACAGAATTATTTGTATTTTAGGTATTGTCATGACTTTCTCAATGGATTTCAATTCTTGAATAAAACATGACTCACTTAGCATTCCTCTTCCATTATGTATCTTGAGAATAACTTGCATCTATAAAGAATATTTTATAATTTTCTTAATTTCTAAATTAAATAGATTCTCATTGTTGAAACTGTCGAACAATATAGGATGTCGTAACTCACGGTACTCACATTTCTGATTTTTGCATTTCATGGTTATTAGACTGTATGAATAAAAATAGTCTATAAAATATAAAAGAAAAATAAGAGAACAATAAAAATTCATCAAATCTTAATAATCAAGAGTGTCAATGATTATTACATTGGTATAAAATGCCAAAAATACACAATTGCATTATTTACTTCAATTTGATATTATGGTATAAATGATACCGAGTTTGATTTTTCTATTATGGACACCCAAGTTTGAATTCCAGATTAAACACTAAATAACAGTGACATATTGGGCCTCTCTAAGGCTCAATTTCCACACCTGAAAACAGGTAATAATTCATACCACACATGGTTGAGGTGAAGTGAGCAAGTAAAGTGCTCAGTTGAGGGCCAAGCAGTCACTAAATTATACCTATTATGGGATGAGACTTAGCTAGTTCCTACTGCTTTATATTGAACAAGTTGAACTCTTTCAGGCCCCTGTGATCATGGGAAAAAGGTGATGGTTTAAAAAGTCACCCTTCCCCCTTGTAGTTCTGGAGGCTTACTGCCTTTCCTGTATGACATAAATAAGATTCACGGCTGTCCTCCTTGTTTATTTAAACAAGGCCAGACACAGACCCTCCAAAAATTTTCATTATTTGTCTCAAAAATGATTAGCCAAGGTGTTTGTACCCTTTGACTAACCTGTATAAAATACCTACCATTTTGGCTTCACCAAACATAACTAAAGTTTCTCTCCTTCATCGAAGCCTTGGAATTTTGACACACATTGAGCCTGAGCCAACATACAACCCCTCCTTAATAGGCCCTCTGAAACACTGACATCAGGGAAAAGAAAAAAATCCTTAATTGACTGTATGATAATGCAGTCATGCCACACTTCCAACCTATTTCCTGACACCCAATTCTTTCTAGCCATGTTCTCTACCTCTTATAAAGTAAGATATATATATATATATATATATATATATATATATTGCCTAAACACAGATTTCATGTTTGGAGCATTCTCCCTATGGGAATAGCCCTTTCCCTTACTCTGGCAATAATCCTTTTTAATAGAGTCTCTTATTACCTAAGATTGGATTGTTTATATTTAACAATATCAGCATTATGTGGCTTAATTACTATTTGGTTCTATTAAGTGCTCCTTTAAATAAATTAAAGTATATTTTAAAGCACATAGAGAGATGAATAGGCATGATATTCATTTGATCGTCTTTCATAGAACGTGTATTTTATCAACTTTATTGAACTGTGGACATCAGAATGATGTTCAGTCTTATTCACTTTCAAAATTGCATTTCAGCAGCAACTAGAAGCTTTGAACAGAATGAAGTAAAAGTTCTTTGAAGAAGGAAAAAACAAGTTTATTACCATTTTCTGTAATTACTGGCTTCACATTGGAGTTTGTCATTTTCCCTCTCTAGGAATCATTTTAACACTAGTTTCCAAAACTCAAACTATATGATTTTAAAAATACATTTCATGTTTTATTGAAATGTTTTAAAGAAAAGTATTAGAGAAGGCAAATCAATTATCAGTTGCAACCTTTTGTCCAATATTTTGGTGAATCATATATTAAGATAACTATGATCATGGGATTTGTATATATTAAATATAACATTGAGTAGCACGTTTAAAATGGACAAGTATTCCCTATTCAACTGACTTATAAACCAAAATATGAAACACACAGAGACTGACAGGATTTCAAAACACTCTATGAATTATTTAATAACTTCAATGTTTTTCATATAAGAAGTGAACCAGAAACATCGCAAGCGTGAATTCAGTTCTATAAAATGCATGGCCTTATTCTTAAAGTTGGAAGATGTTTAAAAAATGAGGTTTGGATAATTAATTGTTTTAAAATACAAGCTCAAAAACAAGTTTCTCTTACATAGCATTCCAGGACAGCAGTTCTCACTTCTAGCTCCCCATCAGAATCACGTGGTGAGATTTAAATGTAAATGTAGATGCTTGGGTCTCACCCTAAACCACCTAAACTAGAAACTCTGAAAGTTGGGTCCAGGAATTTATATATTTTAAACTCTTGCCAGTTTATTTTGCTATACTGTCAGGATTATGCAACATGTAAGTCCAAAAAGCATTATTGGCCTCTGGTAATCAACAGAACTAGGTTACCATATTCTATAATGTAACCTACACTTCTCTAGCCTTAAATAAGAGTCTTTCAGGAAAATAAACATAGTGCAAAGCTGGTACGTACCCCATACTCCTCAAAATATCAAAAATGAATCAATTAATCATAACTGAAAAATGAAATCAGTTTTACTCTTATGAAAGGATAGGCAGAATAATTAATACAAATATTGTAGAAAATCTTGATTTAATAGTTGGATTAACTTTCATGTTCTTAGATATTTTTCCCCCAGGAAGAATAAAATGAGTGTGCATTTCATTCAATAAGAATTAAACTAGGCATGGATACAAAAATGAACTGCAGCTTGCAGGTTCTGCTGCTGCCAATTCTAAATTCAGTTCTAACCAGACAAGCATTATCCATGTTTGCAAAGCCATAGGTGTCAGCTAGGGGCGAGTGAAGGGAATCAGTTCAGTGCAAGCTCAGAATCAGCAGTTTTAAGGTTAATCATGCTATGTTTGCCAAGGTATGATGCCTGGTCCTTTGGCCTAACAGGTAATTTATTCCTCGTATGTGGTAGAGATGTCTAATGCTCTTCTAAGTCTGGTTCTTTTTTCTTCTCTAGCTACATGATAGAATTGCACATCTTTGCCACCTTCACCCTGGCGGGATCATGAAAATAATTCTCTCCCAAAAGTTGTGGACAGAAGTGTTGCTGGCCTCTTCTGGACTGTAGAATTTAATTTAAATGCAAGATTTTTCAGTACCCCCCTTCCTCCTGTCACAGTGGCCCGTAGCATTGCACTTGGTACATCTTCCTCAGGCCTGAGTCTGAGTGAAGATAAATATGCAACACATCCCACATTCTATGTCTTAGTCCATTTAATGTTGCCATAAAGAAATATCTATCTGAGGATAGGTAATTGATAAAGAAAAGAGATTTATTTGGCTCACAGTTCTTTCTGTAGGCTACCCAAGAAGCATGGTGCCCACATCTGCTTCTGGTGAGAGCTTCAGAGAGCTTCCACTTGTGGTGGAAGGTGAAGGAAGTAGGCATTATATAGTGAGAGAGGAAGGAGGTAGGAGGTGCCAGCCTCTTTTAAACAATCAGTTATTGAGGAAACAATTGGAACTCACTCACATTGCAAGAATGGCACCCAGTTATTCATGAGAGATCCTTCCCCACGATTCAACTTCCTCTGACCAGCCCCATCACTGAGGGATAGAATTTCAACATGAGGTTTGTAGGAGGCAATTATCCAAAGTGTAACATCTCCAAACTCCATCCTGAATTGGACATGTAGCTACAGTTAAATACAAACCCATCTTTTGCATTTTTGTTTGTTTGTTTTACCCCTAGATATTTGGACGTTTAGTTACAACAGTGTAACCTAGACTATTGTGAGTTATACAGTAAGCCAAGTTAATGGAAAACAAAGTTTTCAGAGTTATCAGAGACAAACTTAAAGTTATCAGAAACAAACCATATATCTACTTTTGGAGCATTTATTTTTACATTTTTGTAATACTTATTCTTTAACTCTCTAGAGGTATTCTCCTTCCAAAATCTAAAACTCAACGATAAAAGAAGGAGCTGGGATTAATCATATTCTAATCATGAGTTAAAGCCAATGTGTTTTTTCTAGCCATATATTACATTTTTATACATTATTCGTAATTTTAATCAACACTACTCCTAAAAATGCACTATTAATTATTATTAGAAATTGTTTTCTAAGTTGAATGAAATTTTTAACCACTGAAAATGCACAATCATTAATCTGTGTAGATACCAGCATCTTCCTTCCCTAGGATTCCTTAATCAAACATATACCCATTAATAAGTTAAGAAATCAACATGGTTCCTTCTGTTTACATACCAAAAATTTGGTTTGATGTTTGGATAGAAGAAAGACTAAATATCTAGGTAACCTTAATCAAAACTGATTACTGTTCTGAATTCTTCCCATTCTTCCCTTAGAGGTATCTGAAAAGCAAATGTAACACAAGCCAGAAGATTCCTATTTACTGCTAGTTCATGCCAACTTGGAAATGAAACCGAGAACATCTTAAATCTAAATGAAAGCATGAAATGAGAAAACACAAAGTACCACTTGTACTGCCAGCTTCTTTACAATAACACCATGTACATTATAAAGATGCTGGTTCGCTGAAAAATATTGCAGTTGATACAAACATTATTGAAAGTGTGATTTACACACTAAACATATGGTTCTCACATAGTCACTTAATTTTTGCAGGAAATAATTTTTGCAGGAAATAATTAATTTGAGATAACCTAGTGTGTATTATTGTCAACTAGATAATTGAAGCCTAAAAGTTTAGGTTATCACCATTTGCACATAGCTGAAACATATAGGCAAAGCTATAATAGACATAAATGTTGTAATTTATCAAAGCAATACCTGTAGAAATATATGTTTCTATCTTCCTTCTGTATTTTAAATATCAGTAGTGTGTGAATAGAAATAACACTTCGGCTTAATGCTATACTATTTTGAATATATTTAATTCCACGTTGACCACAAAATTCTCCACATTTAATTGAGACTGCCTTCCCTGAAAGTATAATAAAAGTACTTTCCAAAAAGCAATTGACTAAGACACTGAGTATGAAAATTTCAACCATGTATTGTCATGTGTGGACAGTCAGGCACTGAGAAACACAATGTGTTTTCTGTATTGCTTGGCCCTTGATTCTTGAGTTCTTCCTTAAATTTTTGGATATTGGGGTTTTTAAACTTCTCTGTAAACAATGTAACTTCTTTTTCTCCCTACTTTTACAAGGAAGAGCAGTAAATTATTAAGAAGAAACAATCTGAATGAGGTAGAAAGAAGACAATGACCTAGGCTACACTAATATCTGCTGCCCACACAAATGTTGGGATCATCGCCAAAATTCTTTTTAATAATGGTACTAGACAACAGTAACTGACAGCAGAGACACCCTACGAAGAACTCTATGTGCATTATCTCATGTCCTCATAGCACCATTTAAGAGATTACTAGCGAAGAACCTTAAGTTCAAAGAAGTAAAATAACTTTTCCTTCTGGGAAGTGACCAATCAGGGATTCAAATATAGGTCTGTCTGAGTAGAGAGTGCAGGATTCCCACCTATCTACAAGAACAACCATAAACACCTCTTTCTTTTTGCTGTAACATACTTACTTGGAAGTGAAAGGCAAATTAAAGGCAGCATAATGAGGTTTTTCACCATGAAGCTAACAAGAAACATGTCATATTTCTCTTTTGTAGATAATGGGCCTTACAGACAATAATATTTATGTCATGCTACAGTTCCATTGAGACTTAAGTTATCCATCTCTTTTTTTTTTTTCTCTAAAGTGTCTTCTACAAAATGCCTTTAGGCACAAGGTAATTCCAACTGGCGTGGCCAAAATTAATGAAAACAGCAAAGACAAAATGACCTCTCTTTACCCAGAGAGGTCAAAACTAGCCAACAATTGATAACCAGTAACTTCCTTTTCATGAAAATCTATTTTTAATGTAAGTAAAGCAGTAGGCAAACCCGAGTACTCTGTTAAGATAAATAATCACATATTTTATTTGATTAAAAAAGTATTATTTGTAAGAACATTTTAAAAACATGTACTATGTACCATTTGTGCTAAACCAATTTTGAAATCATGTCATATAATCATCATAATCAACTAATATATAGGTATGCTAGAGTGAATATATACTTAATCGTCCATAGTGTGATCGTTTTGAGAATAAAGGAAGATTAAATTAATAATTGAGTGGCAGTATGGTCTTAATCCTGAACCCTTTCAGGTAAATAGGGATTACAGTCACCTTTTATCTCAAATTTAAGGTTGAAAAAAGTGAAGGCTGAAATGACTTAAGAGACTTGTCCAAGGTTTGACCAAAATGGAGTAATAGATTCAGAATTTGAACTCTGATAAGCCTGACACTAACGTTCATGTTTTTATCCATTTTGCTAAGCCATAGTCACTACTGCAGAGTGTACAATAGTGTGGTGATTCTCAAACTTTAGCATATTTGAGAATCGCTTGGGGGTACTGATAAAGTGTACATTCCTGGACTGCACTCTAAGATGTTCTTATTCAAGAGTTGTAGCGTAGGACTAAGAAAATTTGCATTTTTTGCAAGCACATCCCCTTAGGATATTCTGATGAAGGTGGGTCGCTGCTACATTTAGAGATGCACTGTTCCATATGAATGAGTGTGTATGAGTCAATAGTATGTTTTCTTAAACTCAACATAGGATGAAAATGAAGAATAAAGGAAAACAAAAGAAGACAAGACAGTTAAAACTTAGCCTGTTCCTAATGTAAAATAGAAACCTTTAAAACTCTAGAAGACACAGTAGAAGCAAATATGCTTTGTCAACTGGCATTAGATTACTAGGTCTATGTTGTCTCATTGCATTAAGCCATGCTCTGAAGTTATTTTTAAAAATAAGTTATTTATCTTCCACTCAGAAGTATTGCTTATATTCTTTCCATTCACTCCTAGAAGATTCAAGCTGCTTTTCTATTTCCAGATTAGTGATGTAATTCTTTCCTCTATTACTGTAAAAATTACAAACTGATTTATAAATGATAAACTCCAATTAATTAAGCTATAAATATTTTGATTTTCTTTCTTTAGTTCAGTGACTTGCGTGGCTTAGTGAGGAGGTGCTTTCTAAGTACTTATTTAATTCATAACAAAATTTTTAAAGCCATATTGGACTAAATTAAGAAATATTCCTATAAAATATGGACAGTATCTACTTTGGTTATTTTCACTATACTAAGCAAATTTCAATATTTCCCCAGATTCTCGATGGAATTAAAAATTTTTTAAATTGTACACAAAGCCATATAATTAGCATATGTGTTAGCAGAACATGTATGTGTTCAGGCGAAACCTAGACTAGCACAATTGAATTTTCAGCTGCATACCATCGACAAGGAGACACAAGCACTAGATTAAGGCCAATTATTTAGGGGTAGTATCATGAAAGAGAAATATAGAGAAAATGAAATTAGTATAATATTAGGAATATGATTTTCCTTTTCTCTCATGTGGAACCATAAGAATAGTAACACCTTTAATTTAGGATTGTTCATTTCACAGAATCTCAACACACTTTTCATATTTCTATTCTGTAAATGATGCAATTTTCTTTTAAAGTTCACGAAAGTTTTTATTTAGTGATGAAACCAAAGCACACAGAAATTAGGAAATATCCAGTATGGTACAACCACCTAGTAGTCAAATTCATAATTAAAAGATACAATAAAAATATAGATATCTCAACTTAAAAATGAGTAAAGGATCTGTTTGCAGATGTTCAGATATTAAACATAGAATTACCATATGACTTTGCAATTCCACTTCCAGCTATATACCCACAATAACAGAAAAAAAAGATGTTTTTATAAAAACTTGTACACAGAAACACTATTCACAATAAGTTAAAAATGGAAGCAGGCCAAATGGACATCAATTGATGAACTAATGAATAAAATATGGTAGTGCACTTGCCCATACCACACTGAGTATTTAGCAATTTTTGACCAAAAATCATGACGCCCCTCATTCCCTATTCACCCCATCTTGCCCTGAACGACTTTTCTGTTTATTTCCCCAGAAGAAAAAATCCTCAAAGGAAAGTATTTTGCTGATGTGGAAGAGGTGAAACAAAAAATGGCAGAAGCACTAAAAGGCATCAACATTCACAAATTCAAAAATGTTTCAAGCAGTGAAAAAACCGTCTCCATAGGTGTATTGCATCAAATGGAGTGACTGAAGTTTAAACCTGTAAGAATGAACACAACATTTTTTTAATAAATAAATTCCACTGGGAGGGTCCCTCCATATAAATATATATATTAGTAACTTGATGTAATTGATGTCTCAATTGTGATGAAGCTAATATATGACAACTTCTGGGAAGAAGTAAGACTTAAACATGTTCTCATACACACAACCAGGAACAAATACAGTTTGGTGAAGTAGAGATGATTACACACAAAGAAAAACTGATACAAAAGAAAAGACAGAAGTGGTTGCAAGCAAAATGTATGGGGCAGTAAGAAAGCAGATCTGCTAAGAGACAAGGAGAAGTAGAAGAAACTGGAGAACAGGAAGAAACACAGGCAACAGGGAATGATTGCTTGCTCAAATGTTGAACAGTTGAGAGGTGAGTACAGAAATGGAGAAGAAGGGGTAAAGATGTAAGACCCTAGCAAATATCAGTAAGTACTAATGGAGGTGGTGTTTGGTGTGAACTGAAGCAAATAAAAAGTTTCAAAAAATAGAAATTAAATGTGAGTGTACAAAATTAGCTTGTTTCGTGTTTAATACAACTGACTCTATGGATGGAAACTGAGGATCAGAGAGAATTCTGCTAGCTAAAATTCACAGAACCAACTAGTAAATGACAACGAATCCCAGCACAGGTCAATCTGTCTCTACTCGATATGCCTTTGATGATGTTGGCTTTCAGTTTAGGAAGCAAAAGGCAAGATAAGAAACAAGGGCCAAGAAGAAGGAAATAGACCCTTAGATTTCACAACAAGGGCGTCATTGTTTACTTTGACAATTTTATGTAGTTATACACACTTTTATAAATGGAAGTAAATCTTTAAATTAATAGAGATTGTGAGAATATATCAAAGTGAAAGAAGGTAAACATAAGCCAGTTTTGGTCTCCTATGACAGGCAGGAGTAAAGTTAAATAATATTTAAGACATCCGACAACCATAAAATTTTGTTTAAAATTTTAACTAAATGTGTCTCTTGGGTTCTAGTATATGAAAATGGGAATCAGATGAAGCTGTAGAAACATTAAGTGACATATTTGGAAGTAGTTCTCAAAAGTAAAATTTGCTGGACACTGGAATAAAATTGTGGTATCTGCTTTCTCTATTCTATTTATCTGAAAAAAAATCCAAAGCACATTTAAAATAATTCTCCCTATATAGGTGTGATGGCTGATGTTGAGAGATACTGTAATATCTGAGTCTTACTGCTAACCACCAGTTTGCCTCCAGTAAACCAAAGTCATATTTTTAGGTTTAGTCCCTTTAGCAACCCCTATCTGAAAACAAATTCTGGATAAGTTAGGATTCATTCTAGCTGTAAGAAGGATAGATTCTCGAACAGGCCTAAATAGGATTAAAGTTTGTTTCTGGCCCTAGCTAGAAACATTGGTAGGCAAAAAGTCCAGGACTGCTATGGCACTTCAATGAAGTCATCAAGAAACAAATTTTGTCTGGCTCAATATTCTACAACCCAGAGAGCTTGGTACTTAACTCCATGGTCCAATATGACTAATGAAGTTCTAGCCTTCACACCTCCATTCCAAATAACAGGATAATGGATGTGAAAACTATGGGCATGCTCTATTCCTTTAGATTACCTGTCACTCCCAACATTTATATTTCACTGGTGACACCTTGAAGCAAAGGTGAATGGAAATTAGCTCTCTCTGTCTCACATAATGAAGCATCTCACTTTAAAATAGTGACAAAAATCTTCAAGTGTCCTTGGCACAAGCAGGTATTGCAAATCATTTCCATGACTATCTTACTCCTGTACTCGACTAGGGAAATATTTCATACCTTTTGCCCCATACTCAAATTGCCCATCCTTCCTTCCTCCTTCAAACTGCCCTTCCCTCAACAACCCCATTCTTCCTTCTCATTCTCAGATGATAATCTTGCTTTCAATTTTAGTGAAAAACAGAATCAATAAGAACTGTCCTATCCTATCTCCCTGTTACAAGAAAATGTAAAAAATTCCCTAATTTACCTGTATAATTTACCTTGTTTCCCAATTATAATGGATGAATTAACTCAAGTCATATTCTCCGGAATCAGATAATCTCAGTTTGGAAACCAGCTCCACTTACTAGCTTAACCTAGTGTGTTTCAGTGTCTGTTCATGTCAAATGGAGATAATAATAAAATCTAGCTTACAGGGCTATTTTGAGAATTAAATAGGTTAATATATGTAAATGGCTTAGAACAGCATGGGGTCCATATTAAATGATGGCCATTATTATCATTATCTGAGTCCAAACCCTCCACTGGTATGATGGATTCTATTTCTTCATACCTACTCAAATAATTTGCTATATAAATATCCCCTTTACTCTCAGTCATCATAAATTTGTCCCTCTTTACTGAAACATTTCCATTAGTATACAAATACACTGTAATACTACTCATTTAAAAAACAAACTTCCTAAGTTCCATTTCTTTACTCAGCTACTAAACCATTTTGTGGCTTCCTTTTATAGCAAACTCAATAAAAGATTTGTTTGTACTCACTGCTGCTTTTTTTTTTTTTTTTTAGCAATTTCTCCATTTAAATTATTCTTTTCAAGGCCAACAATCTCCTGCATCTTGCCAAATCCAATGATCATTTATTTCAGTTCTCATCTTATTCAGCCTTTTTTATAGCATTTGCCAATTGATCACACCTTCCATCTTGAAGTAGGTTTTGCTTGGCTTAGGGACCATGACACCCTCCTAGTTTTCTTTTTTTTTTTTTTTTTTTGAGTTGGAGTCTCACTCTGTCACCCAGACTGGAGTGCAGTGGACACTCCCGGCCACCGCAGCCTTGCCTGCTGTGCTCCGGCGATCCTTCCGCCTCCTCCTAGTTTTCTTTACTTCTTTGCACTCCTTGGTCTGCTGTGAAGATTCATCTCTTCTGCTAAACATCTCAAATAGAAATACCCAGGATTCAGTATTTGGACTTCTCTGTCTACATTCACTATCTTGAAAATATTAGACAGACCCATGGTTTTTAAGCATCATTTACATGCTGAGTCCTCTCAAATTTTCATCTGCAATTCAAACCTCTACCATGAACTCTAGATTCCAATGTTTAATGACTACTCAACAGCTCTATTTGAATATAGAGAAGGGCTCACAAACTCAACATAGTTAAAACTGAACTCTTAATTCTTGACAGCTCCCTGCCCCCATAAATTTCCCCATCTTAGGAAATGACATCACATGCCACGAGATGCACACATAAAAATCTAGGAAACGTCCTTGATTCTGCTCTTTCGCTAGCATTCCACATTCAACTCAATGGCAGGATCTATTCGATTTACGTTTACCTCTACACTTATCCTGAATCCCACTCTCACTGCTGCTACTTCAGTTCAACAACCTTCATTTCCCAATGAGATGCTATAATAGCTTTCCTACTGATATATCTACTACCACAATATCTATCAGAATGAACTTGGTAAAACATTAGTAAAGTTCACACTACTGCCCTACTCATAGCCATTTCATATCTTCCTCAGAGGTCTATGCCAATCTAAAAGGAGCCCACAGGACCCTAAATGATCACTGACCTTATTTCAGATCAGTCTCTCCCATTCTCACTAGTAGCCTCCCATACTAAAAATGCCCTAGCTCCATTCTTATCTCAGGGTCTTTCACATTGTAGTTCCTACTGCCTGAACACCCTACCACTCAATCTTCACATTACTTGTTCTCTCACTTTATTTAGAACAAATGCTTCCTTCTCTGAGCAGCACTTCAAGACTATCCTAACCAAAAGACTTTTCCCCACTATTTCCCTTAACTCTTTCTTGTAGCCAATTGTCTTTCTTGCCCAAAAGCATCTGTATTATATCTATATTCTGAAAATATGTCAGTAGTATGAACAGAAAACCACTGCATATTAGCTTAATGAGTCAAATTTGGAAAATGTTTAGAAGTTTAAAGAATATATGAATAGTAAATAAAAATAGTATAAAATAATATTGAATCTGTTCATATCTACTATTAGAGACAGCCCATACATATGTAATATGCAATTGAAACACTCAACTATCTGAAGGTTTTCACCCACAAAATCCTTCACTATGTATTTGGATGGTTGACAAGTCGACATCCACATATACTAGTGGTCACTAATCCAAGTTTATAAAATATATATGTGTAAGATGTAAGTACTAGAAATAGTCTTCATGCATTTTTTCTCTTACTTTTCTCTAACAATTATTATTATAATAGATAAAACTTGTATAACATTTACTATATACAACATGATTCAAAACATCTCATTTATTAAGTCACATAATCCTCAAAACAAACTCTCTTCTAGCAGGAGTCATATTCTTTACTTAATTCAGGAGTTGACAAAAGAAGGCCTGTAGTCCAAATCACGCCACACATCTGTTCCTGTAAATTAATTTTTATTGGAACACAGCCACACTCATTCGTTCACGTATTGCCTATGACTACTTTCATGCTACAAAGGCAGAGCTGAGTAGTTGCAGCAGAGACTGTATGGCCTGCAGAGTCAAACATATTTTCTATCTGGCTCTTTGCATAAAAAAGTTTGCCAACCCCTCATTTGATCTACTAATACAAAGTGTGGCATATATTTCCATGTGATAGTTTTTTAATAAATATTTGGTTGGTTGGTTGTAATAGTATTATGGAGTTAAACAAAAATAGAGTTCTTTCTAGATATTAAATATCATCACTAAATTTTGGATTTTTAGCTTGACAGCTTCAAAGCTAGCCAAACCACTAAAACATTTTTAAAAAGTCAAATAATATAAAGAAAATGTATTTTTAAGTCTTCATAAGTTCTTGGGTAAAGAAATGCATTCTTCCTGCAATGCACCTGGTCCCACTAAAGCCTGATCTATCAAGTGGCTGGTGTCTGCCTTACACATCTTATGTCCAAAACTTAAAAAAAATGCATGGCATGAAGCTGAGCCTCCATGAATGGTTTCAGCATAAATTCACTAACAGGGTTTTGTTCATATAATTGTAACTCTTTTCTCCAAACAACTTAATAAGCAGATTGCACAACTGAGGATTACATGATATTCTCTAGGACTCTCATGCTGTTATGTCTCTTCTAAGTAAAGATCTAACTGAAATCTTCCTGATAGAGAACTTCAGTCTCTATCCAAAAAAAACAAAAAAACAAAAAAAAAAACCATTGTATGGTACAAGACTTGAGAAACAAAACCCAAATGTTGCTATCAGTGATAGTATTATACAACAGTCCACTAAGTGTCTTCACACATGGGTTACATAGATATATTTATAAACATAAAATAAATTGTGTAAATGCTGTAAGGGGTATCTGCTGAAGTTATAAAAACCAAAGCTGTTGATTAATCTAATAGTTGATGTTTATAACACTAAAGATATAATTTATCTTTTTAAAATTATTTCTTCTTAGCATTTCTATTTCAAAATCATTAAAAAATTAATAGTCTTAACTTTTTAAAAATGAAATTCCTCATTACTTCTATTGCTGCAGGATAATGGGAATTTTACCAGTCTTTGCCAAGTCATTTCTAGCAACTTGCATTTAGAAAAATGTCCTCTTAATATATGATTCAATGATCTTGGTCAAGGAGAAAAATAAACAGAGGAAAAAATAGAAAATTTAACCAACACTAAAAATAGTAAAGCAGGAAGTTCTAAAACCTTAATAAGCAAAGTTTATGAACCTTTCTGAGACAGTTGAAAGGGCTAAGGGATGTTGTGCATCTCTCTATTTTAGAAGTCCTAGTGAGGGTATATGTGAGGAGAGATGGAACAAATTGCTCAATGAAAGTAATGGGGTCATCCCCTCAACTGCCTTCAGGGATGCTGTAAATCTGGATGCTCTTCATTCTGTTTCTATTCTTTCTCTTTCTTATGTAGCTCCCAGCAATTTCATTTTAGAGTCAACTGTAGTTCATTACAAGGTACATTTCCCTTTGTAAACTGAAGTGTTCTTCCAACCTACCCTCATAATCTGAGTTTTCTGTTTTAAATGCTTTCATTTTCAGCTTAAAACTCCAAGTCACATGTGTTGAAAAAAGTTAATAATAGGAAATGATTTCTCCTTATTGGTCCTACCATATTTTGTCCTCTTTTTATGTGTCTCATTCATCTCAAATATAGCCGTGGGTCAGACAAGCTGGTTTGTAACCACTGGGGTAGTCAGAGAAATAAGGAGTATAAAACAACTAAATAAGCTTCCAAACCTTACTATTTTGTGAAAATAGTAAGGAATCTCTTGTGAAAATCAGACTGATAGGCTTCACTTTTTATGTCAAAGAAAACCATGTTGAGATTCCTTTTGATATTCTTAGATTATTTAGTTACACCATAAGTGGCTGTCTTGGTTTATTAAGGAAAAATATTAATACTGCCTTTAAAATGAAGTGGCTTGGTTCCTAGTCTAGTTACTACTATGTTTGGATAAAACCTTTCTTTTTCCACAATGTTATGATTAAAAAAACTCTTACAAATAGATCTATTAAGCAAATAAATAATTAAATTACAACAGGGAACAATACAATATAGTTTGCATACTTATATATTATGATATCTTCTTACACTGTAAAAAGTATGGCTAATATCAATGTTTAAATGATGTTGGTTTAAAGTTTATCTGAGTTTGCCTGTCAGTATGACCTTCTCAGTCAGAAAGATTCTTACATTAACAAAGACTAGGGTCGATTTGGTTACATATGGTGCACTATTCATTTCCCAACACAAACAAAGTAAAGGAAATAAGTAAGTAATTAGTATCAGATATCTTCTCCTAAAATAACTTATATACATTGAGTGCTTACAATATGCTAGACACTATTATAAGAACTTTCCATGTGTTTTCTTTTTGACTCTCAAAACACATTAGTTAGCTATGTAGTATTACTAACTCCATTTGACAGATGAAGAGATTTAGGCACTCAAGTTAATTAACTTGATTAAGAAAATGCATAGAAATTTATCTTGACCATCTTCCTCCAGAGACCATGCTTTTCATCATTATATAAATAATTTGAATTTTTTCTGCACTATAATAGGCTGGGAAAACAATGGCAAGGTAATCATAGTTTAGTCAAAGCAACTTATGTCCATATCTGCTAGTATCAGTTTTTCTAGAGCATAATTCTTTAAGAGAAGCACATGCAAATATTATGGAGCGAGTGGTACCCTCAATGAAAAGAAATTATTCTAAAACATAAAGATAATAAATTACACATAATTTTTCAAATTTATATTATAACAATGATCTCACATAAACAAAGATGGCTACCAAATAATCCAAAATTTTGAACTATATCTTTTTAAATAGCTAAGATCCTTTCTGTAGGAGACCATTATTGTATATTATACCTGCATGTATGATTAAATTTTAGTATTTGTTTAAAAATGGGTTTCTGTGTACTATATATGGCATAAGGAATAAAATCTACCCAATAAGGTAGAGTGTCTACTCTTCACAAAACAATTCACTGTTTTTCTAACAGAATGGAAAACATGGGAAAGTAATTTTAGTAAAGATGACACGAAAAAAGGATTGAGAACCTTCAATATTTCAACAACTGGGTGAACTTTAACAGATTTATTCTCTAAATGTTACTTAACTTTAAATAACTTAAATAAGAATGTTACTCATTTAAAAAGATGACTTCCCCACTTCCCCAAAAATACAGTGCAATTTCAAAGATCAGGCATAGGGACCAGACCATAAGCAAATGTATTTTCTGTAGATAATTTTAAAACAATAATAAAATAAATTTAAAGTTGGTCTACTTTTTATTATTACCATGTACTGGAGATTCTAAATAATACAGGTATACCTCAGAGATATTGGGAGTTCAGTTCCATAGCACCATAACACTGCAAATGTTTCAATAATGCAAGTCATGCACAGTTTTTCATTCCCCAGTGCATAGAAAAGCTATGTTTATGTGGTATTTTAATCTATTAAGGGTGCAACAGCAGTATGCCTAAAAATCAACAAACATGCCTTTATTAAAAAATTAAAGAAAAAACTTTAGGCTACGTGGGGTCGCTCATGCCTGTAATCCCAGCACTTTAGGAAACCAACCTAGGCAATATAGTGAGACTGTACAAAAAATAAAAATAATACATTTTGTGGTGGTGAATGCCTATAGTCCCAGCTACTTGAGAGGCTGAAGAAGAAGGAACACATAAGTTCAAGAGACTGAGGCTGCAGGGAGCCATGATCTTGTCATGTACTGATGCCTGGGTAGTAGAGAGAGACTCTGACTCAAAAAAAAAAAAAGAAAAACTTTATTGCAAAAAAATTGTCAACTATCAATGTGAGCCTTTGGTGAGTCATACTGTTTTTGTTGATGGAGAGTCTTCTTGCCTTGATGTTGATGGCTGCTGACACACTGATTGACCCTTCTCTTCATTAAACATTTATCTGTAGCACGGGATATTTGATCGCATTTTACCCAGAGTAGATCATTCAAAATTGGAGTCATTCCTTTCCAACCCCGTCGCTGCTTTATCAACTACTTCTGTGTAATATTCTAAATCCTTTGCTGTCATTTCAACATTGTTCCCAACATCTTCATTAGGAGTAGTTTTCATCTCAGGAAATCACTGTCTTTGCTCATCCATAAGAAGTAACTCCCTATCTGTTAATGTTTTATCATGAGATTGCAACAATTCAGTCAAACTTTCAGGCTCCACTTCTAACTCTGGTTCTCTTGCTATTTCCACCATGTCTACAGTTACTTTTTCCACTGAAGTCTTGAACTCCTCAAAGTCATCCATGAGGAGTTTCTTTCAAACTCCCTTTAATGTTGATATATTGATCTCATTCCATTATCATGAATGTTCTTAATGGTATTTAGAATGGTAAATCATTTCCAGAAGGTTTTCAATTTACTTTGCTCAGATGCATTCGAGGAATCACTATGTATGGCAGCTATAGTTTTACAAAATGTATTTTTTAAATTTTTAATTAATTTATTTATTATAAAGATATGGGGTACAATTCAGGGTTAGGTATACAAACACTGATCATGCAGGTACCCTTGTTGATGAGGTATGCCCCTCCCTCTCCTAGCAGTTTCCCTCAATTGCCATTCCCACCCCCCCTTCCCCTGATAGTTTTCCACTACTGCCAATCGCTTTCTTACAACCTTATAATTGTTCAAGGTCATCTTATGAGTGAGAACATATGGAACTCAGTTCTTTGTTTCTGTGATAAATCCCTGAGTATGATCAACTCCAAATCCATCCAATTTGCTACAAAGTCCATATATTTTTCCTTCTTTATGGCTGCATAATATTCCATTGTGTATAATAAGACTTGAAAGTCAAAGTGACTCCCTGATCCATGAGCTGCAAAATAAATGTGTTAGCAGGAATAAAAACATTAATCTCCTTGCCTATCTCTAACAGAACCCTTGGGTGACCAGGTGCGTTGTCAATGAGCAGTAATATTTTGGAAAAAACTTTTTTTTCTGAGCAATAAGTCTCAACAGTGGGCTTCAAATACTGAATAGACCCTGCTGTAAGCAAATGTGCTAGCATATATGCTTTGCTGTTTCATTTATAGGGCACCATCAGAATAGATTTAGCATAATGCTTAAGGGCTCTAGGACTTTTAGAATGGTAAACTAGCACTGGCTTCAACCTGAAGTCACCAGCTGCATTAGCCCCTAACTAAAAGACTCAGCTTGTACTTTGAAGTTTTGAAGCCAGGCATTGACTTCTCCTCTCTAGCTATGAAAGTCCTAGATAGCATCTTCTTTCAATAGAAGGCTGTTTCAACTACACTGAAAATCTGTTGTCTAGTGTAGTCACTTGCATCAATTGTCTTATCTAGATCTTCTGGATAACCTGCTGCAGATTCTCCATGAGCACTTGCTGCTTCACTTTGCACTTTTATGTTATGGAGATGGCATCTTTCCTTAAACCTCATGAACTGACCTCTGCTAGCTTTATACTGTTCTTTTGCAGCTTCCTCACCTCCCTCTGTCTTCAAAGACTTGAAGATAGTTAGGGCCTTGCTTAGGCTTTGGCTTAAGTTAGTGATGTGGCTGGATTGATCTTCTATCCAGACCACCCAAACTTTCTCCAATCAGCAATAAGGTGGTTTCACTTTCTTATTATTTATGTGTTCACTGAAGTAGTATTTTCAATTTCATTTGGGAACTTTTCTTTTACATTTACAACTTCACCAACCATTTGACGTCTTGTGATTTTGATATGCCTTCCTCACTATGATTGTTTCCAGCTTTTGATTTAAAGTGATAGACATGCCACTTTTCCTTTCACTTGAACAATTACAGGCCATTATATGGTTATTAATTGGCCCAATTTCAATATTATCATATTTCAGAAAGTATGGGGGCCAAAATAGAGAGAGAGAGAGAAAGAGAGATGAGGAGGTGGCCAGTTGTTTGAGCAGACCAGAACACATACAATGTTAATTGATTACGTTTGCCATCTTATATGGACATGGTTTGTGATATCCCAAAACAATTACAATAGTAAGATTAAAGATTACTGAGCAGAGACCATCATAACAGGCATAATAATAATGAAAAATTTGAAATATCACAAGAATTATCAAAACGTGACACAAAGTGAACATACGCTATTTTAAAAAATGGCACTATAGACATGTTTGACTCAATGTTGACACAATCCTTCAATTGAGAAAAATTGAGATGTCTGCAAAGTGCAATAAAGCAAACCACAAGGAAACAAGGTATCCCTGTATCTGTGTTAAAATATTTCTCCTTGAAAAACAAAACCAAAAATGTTTGCTGTTTCAAGTTCTAAGCATTTGCTGTGGTTCCTGTTGAGTTTCAATAGCATTTGCATATGCTTCAAATTAGCTAATTTGTATTACTTATCCTTGAGTAAACATTGCATTCTACCTGGAAATTAATCTGGAGAACTACCAGTCACACATTCTAACCCCAGCACATGCAGATTTGGCTGCACATGTTCATTTCAAGATCAAGTTCCTAATGGCTCAGAATCAGTCATCGAAGCTCTCTTTGGGCGCAGTTGCTGTTTTCAAACCCGGGGTACTACATAATTTTGCTTTTAAAGATAAATTTACAATGAATAATAATCTCATCATGATTGTGAAGATCACAAAACAGAACTGGAGTTCCACCATTACTAACACTTTATGTGATCACTTGGAGATTTTTTTGTGTTAAAAATTATTTGACTTTAGAGATATTTGAAAGCCCCTAAAGTTTATTCCAAAAACATAAAGACATGGAATGTACTGTAATTTCTGTAATTTATTGTAAATTGGAATTTTAAAAAATATTTGACAGTATTACTCATTTCCTAACCATTTGTATATCTATTTTCTCATATTAAAGCTTTTAAAAATTAAACTTAATAAAAAGGTCTCTTCAGGCAGCCATTGACAAATTTGCAGAAGGCTTGCATCTAGAAACTATAATGCTATTAATTACTGCAACAGATCATTAAATTCTGTCCTTATTAAGAGAACATATTAATGAAACTGAAAGGTATTATTTCATTATTCCCCTTTCTTTGTTGTACTGTAATATTTAATTTATTCATTCATTAATTTATTTTCTTGGAATGATCATTTATATGACCATTCTTTTCTGCCCATTATTAGTATTTATTTCATTTCATGATTATTACTAAAACTAATATTTTAGAGAGGAAGAGAGTAAAAAATGACTTGCGTGAGTCAAATATGCTAGGCACATCACTGTAAGATAAAAGGATCTGAGACAACATATTGATTTCTGTGTAACTGAGAAATCATATACTTGATACAACCATCTATACTTGCTGACTCTAGTTCCTAATGTCTGTCCCTCTTCAAGCATGATTATCAGATTTGTGTGCATTTTCCTCCCAGAAACCGGTCTTGTCAGGGTCACTGATTATCTAATTTTATTTAATCTCTCAGTAGCATGACTCTCCATCTTTGATTTTTATAAAATGGCTCTCTTATCCTGAATTTTCTCTCACTTCTCAACAATTCTTTATCACTTCTCTCTCTCTCTCTAACCTACTCTCTCTAATTGGTCCTGTCTTTTAAATATTGGGTTCCTCAGATTCTCTATTTGATCTCTTCTCATTCCACACAGTATTGGTTTGTCACCACATGCTTTCTGACAGTTTTGCCTACTAATTATTTGCTGAAATTTATATAATCAGCCATATCCTATGAGCCCACCCTCCGCCTCTGATATCTATGCCTAGATTTCTGACAGGTTCCTTAAATATAGCATAAGCAAACCTAAATCTCACATGCTCATTCCCAAATTGCTTCTTTTATTCTCTTTAAACCAGAAAATTTAGAGGCACCTAGATTCCTTTCTCTCCATTATCCTAATGTCCACTTTATTATCAAATCTTATTGATTCTGTTTCTTATGCTCTCTTCAATCACATATCCACTATTACTGCCTTGGCCTCATTTTCTGCCTCCAGGCATGCCAGTATTTTCTTAATTAATCTTTTCTCCTTTACCCTCAAACCCTTCCAAAAGGATTTCCACTATCTTCCTAAATGATCTTGCTAAAGTGTACATCTAATTAAATCACCTTTATGGTTCTGGCTTCCCACAACTCAATGTAGAAAATCAGTACCCTTTAGTAAAATATATAATCAGAACCCGCTCTGACCCTATATCATGCCATACCTCTGGGAAATCCCAATACTTTATTTCAAAATATTTGGAGTTCTCTCAGTATTCCTCTATGTTTCATGCTTTGAATCTTTACTTTTGTCCACGTCCTTTCATTGTCTACTCAACAAAATCCTCACTAATCTCACAGTGCTACCAAATGATAGCTTCTCTTTAAAACTATCCTCATTACCACAGTCAGTAAACGTAAACACTCTCATCTTACAGCATTTCTATGGCAGTCACTACTATACTCTATAATGTTGATACGTTTTTGAACTATTTCTAGACTCTAAACTCTTGGAGGGCAGCTACGCTATCTTAATTATTGTTATATTTCCAGAACCTGGCATATTTAGTAGGTGATTAATGTATGACTCCTGGATAAACATATAAATCATATTTGATTTAGCTTTATTTTTCTTTTACTTATTTTCTTCATCTTGGTTCCCTCCAGAGTCCTACTTTATTTCTTCATACTAATATAGACAAACAAACATACATTATGACTATACTTACACAATAAACATTTACTCAGAATCTATATTGTAAAACTAGACTTTTTATTATTTATTTATTTATTTATTTTATTTTATTTTGAGTTGGAGTCTCACTCTGTCGCCCAGACTGGAGTGCAGTGGCCGTTCCCAGCCACCGCAGCCTCGACCTGCTGGGCTCCGGCGATCCTTCTGCCTCAGCCTTCCGAGTAGCCAGAATTACAGGCTCGCGCTACCACGCCTGGCTGATTTTTTTATTTTATTATAGAGATGAGGTCTCGCCTGCCCAAGCAGGTCTCGAACCCGCGGGCACAGGCAATCCACTCACCTCAGCCTCCCAAAGGCATGGGATTACAGGCTGAGCCACTGAGCCCGGCTAAAAACTAGACTTTTTAAAGGAGCAATTGTGTGTGTTGGTGGTGAGGGGAGGAAGGAGGACTGAGCAAGATAAACAGGTATAAAATCTTGGTCCCAAATCTTTGCTTACTAACCTTGGTCCTACTCCTCACAATGTCCCTACACTTAATTTATAGGAAAGGTGGATAACTTTTGAGGGGATGGAAAAGTTTCTTTTTAAAAGTGAATTTATTGGGAAGTCGATGACACATACATTTTTAGAACCCCTTCACTAGCCCAAGTCTTTCCCTTGGGAACTGCAGGCATGTACATTCATAATTTATTTTATGCAATTACATTGCAGTTGCTATGTATATTCTGCACTCATAATTTTGTTTTCTATATTATAACATCTCCTACTCACCCCACTCCATAAAAAGTCATTAGAACTCCAAGAGCTTAGAAATCCCAGATCTATGCCCTGCCTCTATTTTAAATGGTAGCTGTTATTCATTGAACACTCCTTATGTGCCAAGCACTGTTCTATGATTGATGTGCATTTATGTCTATCTATATCAGAATATTCAGCAACCCATAATAACACTTAAGAGTTCTCAGTGTACTAGATGTATTGTGCTAAATACTATTTATACATCACTGCACTGAATCTTCACAGAAATCCTGTGAGGGAGGTGTTGTTATTGTCCCCTTTTTATAAGTGAAGAAAGGAAAGCACAGAGAGATTAAGGAACTTGCCCCAAATCATACAGCCAAGATCTGAAGAAAAGCATTCAAACAGCAATTCTGCATGATTAACCATTACCTTATACAGTTTTGACTGCAATTCACCCCTTTTTTTGGATTTTGTTGGCTGTAACTTCAACAACAAGAAATGGCTTTTATTCCTTCAATATCTTATTTTGAGATCCCATGCAGAAATACCTCTGGACAAATAATATATTGACTTACATATATGCACATGAGTTATGTTCATGTGTAAATATTAAAAGGTTAGAAAAATCAGTATCAAGAAATTGTGGAGTGGGGTAAAATGCCAAAATGCAGGCTTTGCCAACTTAATTATATTAAGTAGTTTTGATCCTGAATGTTGACAATAGCAAATTGTCAAGGTTAATACGGGAGTGGATCAAATCTATTGTGAGACTACAGATATAATGTACACCATAAAATACACAAATCTGTTATAGATTTCCAATTTTAGGCAATGCATTGGGAATATCAGCATCTAACATTTAGTGAAACAACCCCACAGTTATGGACTGGCTGTTCTTGGGAATAAAACAATTTACACTGTTGTGAATACCATATACTACACTGTCTTAGTAGCTTCATTTGTATAAATTGCCATGCCCTTGTCTGTTTTGATTCTCTGTGCTTTCTTTGACAAAAATCTAGCATCATTTACTTTTTAAATTTAGCCTAATTTAAATTTTTTCTTAGTAATTCACTGAAAACCTTTTGTGTGTCCCTGTTTTCTGCTGTTTGGTAGCTGTTGTGATTCCAAAGGTCATGTGTAGCAACTAAGGGGAACAAAGTTACCAAGTATTTCCCGTTGCCATTTTAAGCACGTACAATTTTTCCCAATCACCCCGGAGTGTCAAATTCAGGGAAATATTTTTTAAAACTATAATCAGAATTTCATTGAGTCAATCTGTCTTCAATGCATAGGATATGAATTGTTCAGCTATCCCCAGATTTGTCTGAAAAATCAAGCAAATATATTTTCAAAGAGTGGCCTTGACTATTTTGATCATAGGTACAAAGCAATATGATGATAGTGTCATTTGGGAATAGCATTTACATAAAAAATTTATAATTGATGTGCCACTTTGTGGTCACCAGAGTTAATGGGCCTTTTAAGAACCTCTACTTAATAACAATAAAGTGTCATTTTTACAAGACTTAATGTTGGAAAAATTAATGCACCTTAGAACCTGACCTTCAGCTGCTCCTTCGATGGCAACTACTGTACCATTTCATGTTCCAGATTTAAAGATGGCATTATTAAATCAGCATTCTCAGATGTTTTTAATAAAATTGGGATATTAATTGTTGCTGTATAGAGCATGCTGTTTAGCATGCAGATAACATTTTAATTAAGGAGGAATTTTCACCAAGATTTAGGTAACGCTTAGCTTCCAAAGCACCCACATAATTTGTATTGCTATCCAAGTGTTAGAAATGATTGTTAATGCCTCACCATAGCTGATCTGGGAGGCTATCCACAAGCACAATTTCTTTACAAAATACGTATGCAGCTAAGGAGTTAATAACCACCACCTTTCCCGACCCTGTACAAGTATAGATGCCACAATGATATGCAGTGAGATGGTAAATAACCCGTTGCCTTGATCATGGACAAACACAACAAAACAAAGCACCGACATGTTCATTCTAAATAGCAGGGTGTCAAGTCTTCCCAAGCAAGTCTGAATCTTAACTGGAGCCTGAGCCTCCGCTAAAAATTTGCATAATAGGGTCTAGTAGCCTGTGAAAGTGTTTTCCGACATACCAGCATTGCAGGGGACCCTGGCAAAGAGTCATCAAGTTGTCTTGATTTTCCAAATGGGATAAACAAACCTCCTTTGACTGGCAGATGCAGAAGAAACTATACTTTTCCATACTGGTAGGCAGAGTTCAAATTGAAGGGAAGTGAATACTAGGTTCAACAACATAAATGAAGAGAATATTCAAGTTTAACTAACAGCTTTATGAAAAAGTGTTTAAGGGTATATAAGATTAGGACTAAAGATCAGGCTTTAAACCTTGAGACTAAATATAAAGGGAACAAATGTGTAATTTGGGGAGAAGAAGCATCTTTTTTGCAGGTAACAATCCACGTCTTTCTCCTAGAGAAGCAGACACAAAGATGGGATTAGACAAGCCCAAGAGTTACTGGAGTTGGGGTCATGGAGAACAACTATGAAAACAGATGAAAATAAGAGGATGCTGGGAGACCTGTCTCACCATGATACAGCCCTGACTCCTTTGAAGAAGAGCGGGGAGTGTGGGAGAAAGGAAACAGACAGACCACACACTGTAGTGCAGTGTAAGAAAGTTTTGGCCAAGCTATGGGGAATCCTTGAGCTAAAGTTACTATCGGGGGAGTCCCACGTCTCACAAAAATAGGCCTGTCTTAGTATGCTTGCTTCACTGAGTCACTGACCAGAAGCAGTTCCTAAGAAGGAAGGTTTCAGCCCTGAAGCTTATAGAGCACAGTATCTGTAGCCAGCAATCAATTATGCTCCCTGCAGTAGGCAATGTGAGAGTGCACTTTCGTGAGTTTTACAATGCATTTAGTCAGTCACTAAGCTGTCATAAGACTAACTATTTTAATAAAAATCTGAGCTTGAGCCGGGTTCGGTGGCTCAACCTGTAATCCCGCGCCTTTGGGAGGCTGAGGTGAGTGGATTGCCTGAGCCCGCGAGTTCGAGACCCGCCTGGGCAGCAAGACCTCATCTCTACAATAAATCAAAAATCTGAGCTCCAACTGGGTAAACAAACGAGTGATTTTACTTCACATTTGCAAAAAGCAAATACTTACAGATAAATAAAATTTACTACAGAAAATTCAACTGAAATTAACAAAAGATTTCAAGTGACCATAAAAATAGAAATCATCCTAATTAATCAGTCGCTTCAAATTCATTCCTCGTTTGCAGACATCAACTTTGTACACATAAGCACACAGTAGTTTTAACATGTTGGTCTAGCAAGAGTGCACTGGCATCAGTTCAACAAAGCCAGTAGAGCAAATCAGCAAGACTGCTAAGATAATCAAAATAATGATTCGCAGGACAGGAACAAAGGTAAACATAAATTTGTTGGTCTAATATGTGATATATAAGATGTGTCAGTCACTATGTTATGGTTTTTAAAAATAAAGGACAAAAATCAGCAAGAAAGTCACATATGTACCAACCTAAGTTTAATAGGAGAGTTCTATTTTTCTTTAATGTTGCAAATTGACAAACAGATTGGCATGAGTTGACTATATTTGTGCATACTGATAGAAACCTGACCAGATGGGCTGTTTGCATGAAAAACAGATGATCTGGGACATTCTTTTCCTTGGCTACACAGAAATCCTAATAGGAGCTAAGTGACATGCACTGGTGTTGATATTGATAGTTTAAGGCTTTCAAATAAACCTATTCTCGTGTTCTGCTACCTTATGACATTCTGTGCATTTTCTGTGACCACCAGAAATGTGAACCAATTGTTTAAGGGGCCTCTCTAATATAACTGCAGTTATATATATGCACTGTCTTCCATGTAGAAGTATCTGAAGGTTCTTTCATGCAAAGAATAGAGGAGATGGAGGTTTTACTTCTAATCTTTCTGAATGATCTTTGGGGAAAGAGCTGTTTTTACCATGAATGCTATTTGTCAATTCCCCGTAAAGTGAATACATTAGACTAGAGAAGTGTTTTTCAAATAGCACCACAAAACCCTAGGAATTTCCCACTATGTCTCATAGAACCACTCTGGGAAAGAAAGGAAAACTGAGATTGTGCAGTGGTGATATTAGCTGTTTTATATTTGGGTTCCATAGAAGATTCCATCTGAAGAAAAGTTTTGAAGATTGAAATACCTGGATTATATGATTTTTAAAATCTCTTTGGTAATACATTTTCAATATTCTAATTAAAAAAGGTGAATAATGAAAGACTTACAGAGAGTAGAGAGGGATGATCTTAGACAATAATGTTTCTATACCTGAAAATTGTTGTATTAGGTATACCCAAATAGTATCAGTTGGTAAATAATACTATCTCATTTTTATTCTGTTGAGTACCCCATGGTGTGGTAAACTGAAAAATTCTCCCCCCGCCCCAATATATCCACATCATAATTTCTGGAACCTGTGGAATCCCTAGAAGAGTATCTAAGACAACCTTATGTATATTTTTAAAATGGTTTTTATAGATGAAATAAAGATCTTGAAATAGGAAGATTACTCTAGATTATCCAAGTAGGCCCTAAACGCAATCACATGTATCCTTATGTAAAGAAGGCAGTGAGAAAATTGACTTACACAGGAAAAGATGGAACAGAGATTGAAGATTGAAGATCCAAGTGATGGGGCCATAAGCCAAGTGATATAGGCAGTCACCAGAATCCAGAAAATACAATGAATGAATTCTCCCCTTGAGCAGGAGCATGGCCCTGCTGACATTTTTTTTTTCATTTCAGTGATAATAATTTTATACATCTAGCTTCCGAAACTGTGAGAAAATATATTCTGATGTTTTAAGCCATCAAGGTTATGATAATCTTTTACAGCAACCAAAGGAATCTAATACACACAGGAAAGGTTTTCTTTTTCTGATATCATATTTTCTACCTTCTGAAAACAACAAAGGCTGGACATAAACAAAAGGAAATGGCAGAGTTATGCAAAGTCACCTAGAAAGACCACTAACTTTGTCATTTGGAACATATGAACTACTATTTGTTGTCATCATTAGTAACTTGAAACATAGAACTTTTTAAAGTAAACATGTTATCAAAGTAAATCATATACACAAAAAGTAAGGAAATTATAATTGTAGAGCTGGATGAATTATCATAAAGTTAACATGTCTGTATAAGCAGCACCAGGAACAACCCTCACCCCCTTCTAGTCACTAATCCCCCAAACGCTACCACATATGAGGCCTGACAGTTAAGTTTGTGAACTCGACATCATGCACTTATATTGGCAGTACTGTACAAACAACTCAGTAAGTTATCATATCTTTGGTATTTCAGTGTCTTACTTGCCACCGCAAGAATGTCAGAGCTTGAATTAGAGCAATTAACAAATATTAAATTTCTTGTTAAACTTGGCAAAAGTGGAAGTGAAATCAGGGACATACTAGTCCAAGTTTGTGGGGATAATGCCATGAAGAAAATAGCAGTATACAAATAGATTAAATGTTTTTCTGAGGGGAGAGAAAATTAAATTGTACGTCAAAATCATTGGTTGACTGTGACAAACACAGCAGACTAAATAAACATCAATAGACATACAGTTAGGAAAATCTTAACTAAAAATCTTGGCATGAGAAAAGTGTGTGCAAAAAATGGTCTCAAAGGAGATCTTGCATCACAACAATGCACTAGCTCACGCAGCACTGTCTGTGAGGGAATTTTTAGCCAGTAAACAAATAACAGTAGTAAAAACATGGAACCAACCATGCTGCCATTGAAAGTGGACCAGATCTTTAAAATGTGGTATATATACATGATGGAATATTATGCAGCCATAAAGAAGGACAAAATTATGAACTTTGCAGCAACTTGTATGGATTTAGAGTCTATAATACTCAGTGATCTATCACAGAAACAAAGAACTGAACACCACATGTTCTCACTCAGAAGCAGACCCTGAACAATTATCATAACACTATAAGAAAGGGATTGCCAATAGTGGGAAACTGCCAGGGAAGGGTGGAGCACACTTCATCAATAAGTGTACCTGATCTCAAACTAGGTGAAGTGGGGACCAAAGTGAGGCCCAAACTTTACCTGTACAATGATCATTTGTATACCTAACCTGAAATTGTTCCCATCTATAAAATAAAAATTAAAAAAAAAAATTAACTGTATTGGAACACTCTCCTGACTCATCTGATCTGGCCCCCAGTGACTTTTTTCTTTACCAGTAGATAAAGGAAGTATTGATAACATTTAGGACATCAAGGGAAATATGATGACAGCTCTGATGGCCATTCCAGAAAAAGAGTTTCAAAATTGTTTTGACGGGGAGACTAGGCACTGGCATCAGTGCATAGCTTCCCAAGGGAAGTACTTTGAAGGTGACTATGGTGATATTCAGCAATGAGGTATGTAGCACTTTTTCTAGGAAGAGTTCACAAATTTAACAGTCAGACTCCATATTGACTTCTAATATCCAACTGATTCATATTCCTTTCTTTTATATTTTATTTAAATGGAATCATACATCATATATCTTTTTTGATCTATTTTTGCTTACCATTATATTTGTGGCATTTTCATATGTTGCTCCGTATACTAATGTACTAGTTATTTTCATTGTTGTATAATATTACACTGTATGACTATGCCACAGAGTATTATCCAGTGGTGGTCATTTGAATTGTTTCTACTTTTAAACTATTATAAATAGAACTGTCCAGAATATCCAAGGGAAAACAAGAAACTATTAATTTGGAGTGAAGAGAGCCTGGGTTGAAAACGCTAGACCATAGGGTATACATATTTAGCAGTATTTTATAAGAGTATTTATCATTTCAAAAATCACTCCTGTGTTATGAAGCATATATTACTATATTAAATTCTCAGATGAATTCTGCACAACCTAAGTTCTTTGATGAGATGTTTTTACAAAAATTAGCTAAAGTCTAAAGACACAGTCTTATATTTATTTTTAATTTCAAAGGTCACCTTAACATAATAAAATACTTTTAAAAATCAGAATTAAAAGATAAGCTCAAATCTGATACCTGGCAGTTTTGAAGTTTACCTTTCATATGATTTTCTAGGTAGAACATCAGACCCACAGATCTCCTTAGTAAAAATGACAAGTTATCCCTAGAGGTGTATCTAAAACATCTTGATAATCTTGCAGTGTCTTATACAATCCAGAAGGACATAAAACTACAGTGAAGTGCATATTTGCCGACTTGAATGGGTGCAAAAAGATGAAAATATAATTAATTCAATTGTGTGTCTTTGAGATGCTTCCAACACTTCCAGCCAGCAGAACAATGGTGATTTTTCCCTTCTTCAGCAGAAATAAAGTCTTTTTTTAACATTCTGCTTTGAATATAGTTTTTTCTTTTTTCTTTTTGAATTGCCTTCTACTCCTCCCTAGGATAGTAAAGCTCTAAGCTCTATATAGGAGTGTATAAAAGATTTTATAAAATGCAAAATGATAAAGTTTACAAAGAAAAGTGCAAGGTTTTAAACTATAATATGGTCGGGTTGGAGCTGAAAAAATTGGAGGTCTAAAGGTTTACAGACTCAGAATGAAAGCACATACAACACCTAACTCTGAAAATTAGGTCATGTTAACAGAACCATTTGACTACTCACTTTGCATCTGAAAGTCCAATATTTGAGGAAACGTGACTATTTTAATAGCAAGCTTGTGTCAGCATTTATAAAACTGAGGCTTGAAGCGCTGAAAGTCTCCTTTTCTTGATGTCTTTGTTCTTCTAATTATTCTAGATTGTGTTAGAATACTTGTCTTCATCCTATACCTTCCTTCTCACTCAGCAGTGCTCCCCAATTCAGAACTGATTTGTAAAGGTCGATGCAAAATCTGGAAGTATCCCAGGAACCCATGATTATGCACCAATATTGCTGAATAGCTAAAGGGTACACAGCTTTTGGCTAGGCACCATAGATTTATTTTTAATAAACAGGTTCAGTGAGGGAAATATAAAATAGATCAATCTGTTAAAGACAGAAGATCCAACTTAAAAACAAAGACGTTATTGATTACCTTCTCTCCATAAAAGTACACAGTTGAGAAAAGACCCTAAAAGTAAATACTTCCCTAATATTTAAAATGATTTAAAAATAATTCATTTCAGCCGGGCTCGGTGGCTCAGCCTGTAATCTCGCGCTTTGGGAGGTTGAGGTGAGTGGACTGCCTGAGCCCACAGGGTTTGAGACCCACCTGGGCAACTTGGTGAGACCTCATCTCTACAATAAATCAAAAAATTAGCCGGGCATGGTAGCACGTGCTTGTAATTCCAGCTACTTGGAAGACTGAGGCGGAAGGATCGCTGGAGCCCAGCAGGTCGAGGCTGTGGTGGCTTGGAGCAGCCACTGCACTCCAGTCTAGGCAACAGAGTGAAACTCCAACTCAAAATAATAATAATAATAATAATAATAATAATAATAATAAAAATTCATTCCATCAATCAACACTTAATAAGCAGGGAACATTTGTAGGCATAGAGGGTATAATAGTGAACAAAATAGACATAACTCTCCCCTTATGAAGCTTACAGTTTAAGTGAAGGGAGACAGATAATTAAAAATATAAAGCATATATATCATAAGTCAGTGGTGATAAGAGCTAAATAGTAGGTTGCAATTTTAAACAGGTGGCCAGGGAAGGTCTCAACAACCAGTGGCACACAAAGAACTAAAGGAGGTGATTAGGGTAGTGAAAGGAATAAACCATGAGGTAGCTGTGGAGAAAGAATCACAGGCAAAGGGGATAGCTAGTGCAAGGCACTGATGGGGAGGGGGAGTGTCTGGTGTAACAGAAGAGCACTGTCACTGGAGTTGAGCATACAAGGGGAAAGCAATGGGAGACAGACTGAGAGACAAGGTGAAGCCAGATGTTGATATACAAGGACCTTGTGAGCAAGTGTAGGGATTTGGAAGTTTATTCTGAGAGAGACAAAAACTAGTAAAAGTAGAGACTGAAGAGAGGAGGATATCACAATTTGTAACTCAAGAAATCACACTGGGTACCATTTGAGAAAAACAAAAAGTTGAAGGGAGCAAGGGAGAAAGCAGAGACAATGGTTAGGAGACTATTGAAATAAAACAATTGAGATGAGGGGCCTTGGACCAAGACATAGCAGGTATGGTGAATAGTTACATTTTAGGTTGATTTTCAGGCAGAGTTGACAGAATTTGCTGATAAACTGGAGCTTATGAGGAGGAGGAGTTAAGAGAAATGGAAGATTACGGTTTGAAAAAATGGAATTATAAAGTTACCACCGAGAAAGAAGGAAAATGGTCAGGTGTGGGAGGGAAATAAAGGAATGTGTTTGGGTTTGGCTAACGGTGATAAGCATATTTAGACTAAAAATAATGATGTAGACTAGACAGATTGATATATGAATCTGGATTTCAGGGGAACGGTCTAGGTTGGTGATGAAAATTTGGGAATTGTTGACATAAAGGTGATATTGATAGCCATGATACTGGAATAGATTCCCAAGGCAGTGAGTATATGAAGACAAGATATCTGAGGACTGAGCCCGGGAGCTCTGATGCTTACTAGCATAAAGTTTTTAGAATATCATAATAAGAAGCATTCCATAAATGGTCTCAAAAGGATTCTAGATGAGACAAACACTTAAAACAGAATATTGTAAATTAAGTTCATACATTGAACTTTATCCAGATGCCTTCTAATATTCTTTCCAATGCTGTATGATTTTTACACCTAAAAAATAAATCTGCAACAACAATGAGATACTAATACACACTTATTAGAATAGCCAAAATCCGGAGCACTGACAACTCCAAATGCTGGCAAGGATATGGAGTAACAGAAATTTTTATTCATACTCTTACCATATGACCCAGCAATTGTGCTTCTTGAAATTTACACAAAAAAGTGAAATTTAATGTCCACATAAAAACCTGCACATAGATGTTTATATCACCTGTATTCATAATTGCAAAAACTTGTAAGCAACAAGATGTCCTTCAGTAGGTGAATGAATAAATAAACTTTAATACATTCAGACAATGGGATGTCATTTAGTGCTAAAAGTAAATGAACTATCAAGTCATGAAAATACATGGAGGAAACTTAAATGCATATTACTAAGTTAAAGAAGTCAATGTGAAAAACGTTCAAACTGTATAATTCCAATTATATGACATTCTGGAAAAAAAACTGTGGAGACAATAAAAAGAATAGCAATTTCTAAGAATTACGGGGGATGGAAGGATTAATAAACAGCATAGAGGACTGTTAGGGCAGGGAAAATATGTATAAAACTATAATAGTAGATACATGTTATTATACATCTGTCCAAACTCATAGAATGTACAACACCAAGAGTAATTCTAATGAAAACTATGGACTTTGGGTGATAATTATATGTCTATGTAGGTTCATTGATTGTAAGAAAAGCTTCATTTTAGGGGTGGGTATTGATAATGGGAGAGGCTAAGCATATGTGGGAACAGGAGTTATTTTGATGTGAACCTAAAACTTCTCCAAATATATTTTTTAAGAAAATGAAATCTTTTAAAAATCTTTATACAATTCTAATATACGAATATGTGACATAATTATGCAAAGAATCCCCTGATTTATTACTATTTCAGGTATGAGGATCAATCTAGTATTATTAGATGAGAGCCTAAAGTAAAGAATTTCCTGATTGCCTGTGAAATTTAAGTATTCAGTGGATGTTTCAACAAGTTGCGATTAGATTTGTATGAGTGATTTAAATAGAAAAAGAATATTATTTAGACCAAAAGTACCCTCGACCCTCTTGGTTAAATCTTAAATAGACCAGATGTAGAGATACAGAATATTCTCCCTTTAATCTGGCATAGATAAATTATTTTAACTCATATGAGTAGAGATTTCACAATATTGATGATTTTGATAAATGCATTCAACTAAAGTGTATAAAAATATTAGAGAGTGAGAATTTCTGAAAAAATATAAAGATATTTAATGCCATACATACATATCATTTTCAATATGGCATGTTTAGCTTGGGCTATACATATCTTATGTTTGTGTGTATATTCCCTAAGCTCTTTAAAAACTCAGAAAAAAAATGTCTAATAAACAAGACTCCACATTATTTCTCCTGCATGAACTCTGATTCTTTACCTTTGGAATGTACATGTGATGGTGGAAGTGAATTAATTTCACCAGAAAAGGCCTCTGAAAGGTTGTGATATTTTGCCTGTCAGGTACACATCAATAAAAAATCTTTTCTACCCTTCTTGGCACATGCTTTCAAAATCACTCAAGATATGGGTAATCTTAAAATGAGAATCAAAGCTTTTTTCAAGAACTGTGATATTAAAGAGTCAATATTGAATGCTGTCAAACTGTACACAATGCTAATAAGACAATATCAACAGGAACTGCATTTATCTTTTCTGAAGGAAACACTAGGTCTCATTAAGTAACATGTTCTTTTCTTGTTGTAGCCAGTTTAAATCATTTTCAAACATAAAAATATTTAATTCTATAAAATTTAAATTGACCATGGGAAAGTAAATTCTTTATAGATACACTTTTATCAATTAAAAATTCTTCCTAATGAGGTATAGAAAGGCACAGAAAATTTTAAAGAAGGCTAACAAATTCTCTTGTCATCCACAGAATCTCTCTTCCTTCTAAGCAGAATTATACCAATACAGAGGTAATACATGACCATGTCTTAATGTTAGACATGAGTACCTACAACAGCTGACCCAGGCCAATAAGTAACCATAGCCAAGACGGGGTCGGGGGCTTGTTTCTCTAGAAGGGCCTTACTTATGTCTGATGATGGTTGGATAGCTATTGGTTGGAGTGAGTGAGTCACATATCTTTATTATCTGGTGGTGGCAGGGTTCCAAAGAGAATAAGTGGAAGCATTCAAGGTCTTCTGAGGTCTAAGCTTAGAAATGACATGATGTTAATTTTATCATACTTTATTTTTCAAAGCAAATCAAAAGGTCAGATAAGATTCAAAAGGTGGGAAAGAAAACTCCATCTCTTCATGGGAGGAAATAGGTATGGATGGGGGCATTTACTAAGGCTAGAGCAATAAGGGAAGTGCTAGAAGATGAGTTCAGAAAGCTAAGCACGGGGTTGATCAATAAAGGAAGTAGGGAGACCAGTTAAGAGGCTATTAAAACAATCCAGCAGGTAATTTCAATCATTGATTTTCAAGTAAAAAAAGCCCAATACATACTACCTGGTAGAAATGTCATCTTAATGAACAAGCATCTGAATTCAAATAAAGTATGCTTTACCAATAAACTTTTCTGAATATCTTGTGGATTCATGTTCTAATGCCCTTGTTTTTGCCACCAAGCAAAGATTTTCTTTGTTTTTGTTTTTCCACAAATCAATATATGGAATTAAGAAAATTTTTAAAAACTACATAAAATTTGAAACTGTACCAATTCCTACAGTCAATTCTCAATTTACAAAGCATACTTTTTAAACTTTAAAGACATATATAAATTTGAGATTTTTTATTTCCTTTAGAAAGTCCAACGGTTAAATTTATCCAAAATATCCACAATAAATGATGCATTAAACTGACAATCTAGTGACAAGGGGATTAGCCATTAAAATAACAACGGAGGCCGGCTCCGTGGCTCAGCCTGTATTCCCAGCACTTTGGGAGGCCGAGGCAAGTGGGCTGCCTGAGTCTGCGGGTTCGAGATCCACCCGAGCAAGTTGGCGAGGCCTTGTCTTTACAATAAATCAAAAATTTGCCGGGCGTGGTAGCATGGGCCTGTACTTCCGGCTACTTGGAAGGCTGAGGTGGAAGAATCACTGGAGTCCAGCGGGTCATTGCTGGGTTGGCCGTGAGTGTGCCACTGCACTCCAGCCTGGGCGATGGAGTGAGGCTCCGACTCAAAATAAATAAATAAATAAATAAATAAATAAATAAAATGATGATGATGAAAGCCATATATTTGACAGCTTGCATCATATAGCGGCAACATGCTTTAATAGATGGTATCTGGGAGATTTTCAGGACTGTTTTCTTTATAGATTCACCTGTATTTTACTTTCAGGTCATTCGTTATATAAGAAAACGATCATGACCAACTAGAAATTATATTACATACTTTATAGTATAGAAGATATGTCAAGATCCATTTTGATAAAACAAAACCAAACAAACATGCTGAATAATCCTCAGACTCTTAAAATTTAACAGAAAAATGTGGAGATTTTATATTGACTTTATTCATAAACATAAGACTTAGAATTGCTGGAGTTGAAAAAGTGGTAAATAAGATCGTTTTACAACTTGCTCTCATTTTTTGTCTTTATCATTTCAACCTTTCCTGCCTGTGATTTAGAAGTTACCTTGAGGAGTGAGCACAAACACAGTGGAATTTGCAACAGATCCATAATTTTATTTTATGAGGGAAAAAAGAAAGAAAATTATAAAAATCTATTTTTAAAGTTCAAGGAACAAAATTCTATAACTTACCTTGGAAACTTATCCTAATAATCTTCATTATCATCAAAAGTTTAGAAATATTCATTTTCTATCAGTTCAAACTGCCCAGCTTTTATTGGGTGTAAGACATCAGTTTTATAATACATCAATCCATGCTTATATGCTAAGCATATAAGGTTCCAAATTATCATAGGAAAACTTAAAAATGTTCCTAATTATTGATAAATATCACATGAGTGGTGATGGTTTCCATTAAGGGACCATTAGCTGGAAAAGGTTTGGGAAATCAGATCATTACATTTTTCCGTACATTATCTAATTTTGAGTCCTACGTTCATTGCAACTCATTGGTATGTCTAGAACTTAGAATTTATATAAATCTGATTATTATGCACATTATTTTATTTCCATAATCATAAGAATCTTTACTTGATATATGTAGCCAAATTTAAAAGTGACTAAAGTCTAATGAGTATGATGATTCAATAATACTTTTAAGTAATTTGTAAACCAGTAGTGGAAAAAAATACACTACACAGAAACCAATTACACTGGACTTGGTCTTTTGGCTGTCATTTAAAAATGTGTTTTATTTGATATATTTTAGACTACCACTTACTAGATTTTATCTGATATATTCCAAAATCACTCCCTGGGCAGTTAGGATGTGCAGCAAAGATGGAGAACTATCGCTTATGATGATCGTCAGTTTCATTGCTGTTTCCCTCCTTTTTAATTTACACTAGAAATAGAAGGTTTTGTGAGCACAGTTTTCTAGTTTATAAATCAATTTTAGGCAAAGTATTCTTAGTCATATTCTACGATGTTAAAAATATGTATTGTTTTACCTTACTTTCCTGGTGCTAACTTTATTTGTTCACTAAAAAGCTTTTGCTGGCCAGGCAAAGTGGCTCACGCCTATAATCTCAGCACTTTGGGAGGCCGAGGTGAGAGAATTGCCTGAGCCTATGGGTTGAGACCAGCCTGGGCAACTTGGCGAGACCTCATCTGAACAATAAACGAAAAAATTAGCTGGGCGTGGTGGCACGTGCCTGTAGGTCCAGATACTTGGAACACTGATGCGGTAGGATTGCCTGAACCCAACAGGTCGAGACTGCGGTGGCCGTGAATGTGCCACTGCACTCCAGCCTGGGCAACAGATGAGACGCCGACTCAATAATAATAATAATAATAAAGCTTTTGTTATTATCTTTAAAATGTGTCTGTGTACTTTCTAATTTTAAATCTGAAACACATAATTCCTGACGATCAGTTAAGAGTATGACTTGGATTTTTCTCATGTAAGTTATCCTCTTAAGTTATGCATTAAGGTATAATACTTATAAGAAGTTCTCAATCTGCAAGTCATAAAAGGTTTTGCAGTGAACATAATAAGTATAAATGTGTCTACTCTTAGACTATTGGAATATTAAGTATTGCATGCTTTGATACCATAAAAATTGAAAAAGACATTTCAAGATTTATAGTTTTACTTCAGGCTTAGGATATTAGAGATTTCAAATAGTCCCATTTTGACATTAACAATATTGTTACATTATATTGCAAATTATTTTCTTTTGAAATCCTGTGCTCATATTTAAGACTTAATACTTAGTATATCTAATGTTATACTGAAATTGGTTTGTTCAGAAACAGAACAATTGTACAAGAACACACAAAAAACATATTTTCATTGTAAATTAGGTCCCATGCTAAGAAGTTGATTTGGAGAACATAAACTAAGGCTTCTCTACAGCTCCAAGTACTACTGTATCTGTCTCATTCTACGTTCCAGGGTTCTAGTCCCAGAGGCGACAGAGTGAGACTCCAACTCAAAAATAAAATAAAATAAAATCCATCTTAACCATAATGGAATACATTTCATTAACTTTTAATTAAGACAGATTTATAATATTATAATTAGAAGAAAAAACATGGGTATATTACTTTTACTTCTAAGTACATTATTTCTTAGAATACAGTAACTTATTCCCGCCACTTTTTAGTATAGCTTATAGACTACATGAAGATTAAATTTCAATTTTAGATTTTTTTTTTTTTTCTCCTGGAGTTGGAGTCTCACTCTGTCACCCAGACTGGAGTGCAGTGGCCGCTCCCGGCCACCGCAGCCTCGACCTGCTGGGCTCCGGCGATCCTTCCGCCTCAGCCTTCCAAGTAGCTGGAACTACAGGTGCGCGCTACCACGCCCGGCTAATTTTTTATTTATTGTAGAGATGAGGTCTCGCCGGTTGCCCAGGCGGGTCTCGAACCCGCGGGCTCGGGCAATCCATTCACCTCAGCCTCCCAAAGGCGCGGGATTACAGGCTGAGCCACCGAGCCCGGCTAGAAATATTATTAAATTTCAATCCCACATCTCTAAAATAAAATATAAAATTCAGGAAAATGTATGATCTAAAATTTGGATTTACCAAAAAGATTAAACCTCATTTGCATTCTGTTTCACTCTTTTAAACTTTAAACACATATAAAGACTTCAATTGGTCACATAGATTAACCAGATAAAATGTAGTTCTAACTTGAGTCCTAACTCAAGTTATTTTTCCTCATCTTTCTAGTAAATATTTTCACATTATCTACTTCAAATCTACTGTTTAAATGCAGGATAATGTAGTACCACAGGGGATGGAAACATGAAGTCCATTAAAAGTATGTGCAAATGATTTGATACTTTTATAATTTTACTCTCACAATTAACATGTGTAGCTGAATGCAAATGTGTGGGGATGCCTGTATAACTGGGAGTTCTCCCAGTAAACTTCCAAGTAAAATTCAATATTTATTCAAGCATATAGGTAAAACTTACATATATTTTGCTAAACATTAATCATACATGCAGCAATTATTTAGAATGTAGACAAAAAGGGATTATTTGAAGGAGGAAGAGTTTACCACTGGCATTGTTTGGAATTTACAGGTCATGATGATGACAAAAAAAAAAGAATATAAAATCTGACCTGTTTTTATTTATTTTTTAATTGATTTAACAGAGAAACACTCCCTTTTATTACCTGCACCAAGGCTTCTTTTATTCAGTCTTGGTACTCTAGAGTATACTGAACCATATATACTTCCTTAACAGGACAACATTTATTCATCTTCTCTGTAACTTTGTTTATTTCTTGTTTGGGGAATATTCACCCCTTTTACTTCCTGTTATTTCCAACTGTCAAAAGCTGATACCTCATCTTTGCTCAAATAGAATAAACCAAATCTTAGATTCTATGTAGAATTATAAAATGTACACTAGGCAGGGAATTACAAGACCTAATTTATAGTACTTACTGTCAAAAATATACACCATTGCTCACCAAAGTCTCTGGGCCTCAATCTCTAGAACTCTCAAATGAGGGGTTTAGGCTAGACGGTATCTAAAATTTCTTCCAGTTTTTCAAAAACTGAAGTTCTGTGCTATGTTTTCTTTCTTAAAATATTTTTTTCTCTTTATTTCCACATAGCAACTAATGTTTTTCCAAGGTAAAGTAATTCCAAGGCATATGTTTCTTGGGCTGAAACAAAGCTAGCCACATGAATTCATGAATCCTTGAAGACACAATCTACAGCTGATGATTTGGCATAAATACCTAAAATAAGTAAGTTCAAGAAAAACAGAGTAGTAGGAGAAAGTTTCATTGGGGAAAGGGGATTTGAACTGGGCTAAAAAGAATGGCACTGTTTAAGAGGGATAAGAGATGGGTCTTCGTGATAAAAGATGCTATGTGATATTGGTATATAGGTGAGGGAAAAGTGGTGCTAGACAGGAGTGATGGAGAGAGATATAAGGAAGGAAGAATTGAATTGTGCTGGGATGGACACTTGGTAAACCAAAGGTCTGGTTATCAAACTAAGTCTTAAAAAAAAAACTGAAATGAATTCCCAGTAACTGATCCTAATGCCTTACAATTCAGCAGGTCTCACTTACCTCTCTTAAGAGCTATCATCTTGTTGCCATATTATGAAGGTTAGGGCATGAAGACATAGGAACAGTATTTCCCAGCTATCCCTTGTTCCACTTGTAACAAATCAATCATTTCAGCTATTTCAACGCTACATTTTATTTTCTTTAACAATTATTTTTAATTAGTGTTAGTGTGTGGTTATATATGGATACTCCCTCTCCCATATGTGTGTATACGTGTGTGTATGTTTGTGTGTATGTGTGTGTGTGTGTGTGTGTGTGTGTGTGTGTGTGTGTGTGTGTGTGTGTGTGTGAGGTATGTGTGTATAAAACTGGGAAGCAAAAGGCATTTTATAACTTTTGAGCCCTTTGGCATACTTCCTGGAAGTCTCAGTAATGACTATAGTTATTCTTAATTGCCTTCAACACACTTACACGAATGCTACATTCAGTTGAATTATTTCCTGGATTCCCTCTAATTAATCTGATAGCAGCTGTTTTAAGGCCTGTGCTGATTAACAGTTGCAAGACAGCTAAATGCTAGTACAAGAAAAGCTCTCTGAAGCTTACGTATGTTCATCCACATAATTTTGTCTTTCAGGCATCAACATTTTGAAGAGGCTCTTCTATTTTTAGATAACTTTATTATTTGTTTATATAACTCAAATGGTTTTTCCCTACCATATTGAAATATCATCTCAATATATTTAATAAATATCCTACTAAATATTATGGAAACTGAACATTTCAAAAACAAATATAAGAACACGTTTTAAAGATGTAAAGAAAACAACAAAAGAACAGACATTACAGTATGTATTTGTACTGGTTTTATTGCCCTGGTTCAGAAAATATAAATGAGTTTTAGAATACAAATGATATAGTAAGTGACTCATTTAAAGTAAGGTGCTGCTAGACAAACTTATAATGTCAAACTACATGTACTTGTTGATATATTATTGCTTTTAACCTATAAAAATGGCAATTAAATGCATTTCAGCCTGCATGTTTAATTCAAATAAACACACTTAAATGGCACCTTCTGGAATTAACAATGTTTAGGCCACATTTTGCCTGTTAGAAAATTAAAGCTCTGATTCTGTCATTCCTCTACTTAAAAACCTCCCTCAAAACATAGGATTTTCTAAGATTTTGAAGCCAAACCTCCTACTCTGGTTCTTCCCCCTTTACTTTTTGGCCAATCCAGAGCATTCCCACCTGATACCCATTCATTAAGCTCACCCAGCACGTGTCTTTTTTCCCTTGTATTGTATTATTCCCTTAGTCAGCCTGGAAAATCCAATTGAAATTCTTCAAAGTAAAGGCTAAAGCCACTTCCTCAAAAATTATTCAAAATTCATAAACCCATATGCCTCACTCAAGGAAGCACAGCCATCAAAGTCTGGTTGCAGGACCAAGTAAATTACATAGTTGAGCTCTAGACCACTGCAATGAAGAAGGTTTTCAAATAGTTTGATTTCATGGAAGATGTCATAAATCCAGATGTTAATGTGTAATATCCCAATTTTTAAATGTTTGTAACAAGTGGAATATAAATCTTAAACCCTTTGGGTTTAAACAGTACAAATCTTCTGACTGGCTTGTTTCCCTAGTCAGTTTGTGGCCTCTGCTTTGTATAATCTTTGAAGAGGAAGTGACTTCTATGTGGGATATTCTTCCATTGCATCCCTGCTAATCTTTACATAGATTATCTTTCCACATTGTATAATGTGTGTGTGTGTGTGTGTGTGTGTGTGTGTGTGTGTGTGTGTGTATTCTGCAGGTGTTTTTCACACAGCACAGCTCAAATAATGTTAAACTATTAGGAAACAGAAGGCGTAGTATGATGATTGACAATGGAAGAACTAGAATTCAGATCTTTAATTGGCCACTCCCTAGGCACATGATCTCAAGAAAATCACTTATCCTATAAAATTTGCAGTTTACTTGTCAAAGATAATATCATACAACTTCATGAGACCTCATCTCTACAATAAATCAAAAATTTAGCCGGGCGTGGTAGCATGCACCTATAGTTCTGGCTGCTTGGAAGGCTGAGGTGGAAGGATTGCCAGGGCCCAGCAGGTCGACGCTGGGGTGGCGGTGAGTGTGCCACTGCACTCCAGCCTGGGCGACAGAGTGAGACCACAACTCAAAAAAAATAGATAATATCATAACTTACCTACTTTATGGGATAAAACGTGCAGTACTTATGAATGAGCCTAGCACAAAGGTACACTCAAAACATTACCTGCCATAATTATTACTATCATTCTTATTAGATGCGTATCATGTTCATATATGTATATCATATATTTGCAAATATTTTAGTGCATAATACACACACACTTACACGTTTAACCCGTTTCTATAGAATTTATATAATAGCTTTTGGTTTCAACTTCTTGCTTGTTCTGAAAATCATAGCCTGATCATTCTTTATAATAGTTCCAAATTTAAAACCATATCCAAAAAAACTCCATTCCAAAGTAATGAATAAAAAAGTTGCTATGTATTTATATGAAGACTCAATAAATAGACATAAAATCAAGCAACAGACATACACAACAACATGCATACGCTGTAAAAACATTAAATTTGGCAAAAGAAGCCAGACACAAAGGTTACCTACTGTACAATTCCATTTATATGGATTTTGAGAATAGTCAGAATTAATTAATGATAATATATATTAAGACACAAATTTCCATTGGTGTGTAGAAGTTGACTGTAAAGAGCTTAAAGAAAAGTGTGGAGTGATAGAAAAGTAATATTTTGATTAGTATGTGAGTTACGCATGCGTATACATTTGTTAAAACAAAACAAATTATTCACTTATGATTTACATTTCAAGAGAAGAACTTCATCTCAAAAAATAATTTTGAAAGTGTTTAGTGAATAAAATGCCTGCTTCACTTTCCAGAAAACATAAACCAATATTTGCATAAGTGCATTACTAAAATTATTAAATGATTTTTAAACTCTCAAATACAGAAAGCTCCTCAAGCTCATTATATTATATAAAAGTCACCAACAGGTTTTAAATCAGAATCTCCTTCATTTGTTACACACATGAAATACTTGGGTAAAGGCCCAATTGCTTTTTATTTCCATTCATCTGTGACGACTTATTTTGTTAAATATTTCACATGAACTCTATAGAATGCAGTTAAATTTTAGAAACTTTGTGAATGATTGTGGGTTTCATAAAGAAACTCACTTCATAATATACAGTAAATATAAATGTTTGAGATAAGATTGAATTGGTATTGATCTAAAGGCATGTGCTGAAAGTTACTTTGAATACAAATATAAAATTATAAGACTTTAAATTGATTTTAATTCTCTAAAAGAGAATAAGGGAAGCAAATTAGTTTTTTTTCCAAATAAATGTAACTTACTAAAGTTTACTGTTGTAAAACTGCTTTTCAAAATATTTAGCAACCTATACTTGATTTTTCTCAAGTTCAGAAGAACTTGGAAGAATTTTTCAGCTCTTCTATTTCTAGTTTATTTTTATTGAATGACAACAGATGTTTAATTTTGGAAAGAAAGAGTTTTTCATGAACAAATGAATAATTATCTTAACGGGATTCTGAAAAGAGCATTTAGGAGAACTGCAATTGAAAAGTACTGAGTAGAAGAAAACAATCAGTAAGAAAAATTCTTCAAATAATTAAATCCTAAACTTTTAAAAGTATATCAAACAGCTTTTAAAAAGCTGATCTCACATTATAGAGTAGAATAGTGACTACTGGAGGCTATAAAGGGCAGAGGGGAGAAGGGATACAAAAAAGTTAGTTAACAAATACAAAATTACAGCTAGATAGGAATAAGTTCTAATGTTCTATAGTACTATAGGGTAACTATAGTTAACAACAATTTATTGCACATTTTCAAATGGTTGGAATAGAGGATTTTGAATTTCCCCAGCATAAAGAAATAATAAGTATATGAAATGATGGATTTGCTAATTATCATGACTTTGTCATTACACACTGTACATATGTATCAAAATATCACACTGTACCACATAAATATGTACAATTATTATGTATCCGTTAAAATAATAATAAGAAAAAATTACTTCAGGTATATCTTAAAGCAGTGGTCCCCAACCTTTGTGACATCAGGGACTGATTTTGTAGAAGACAATTTTTCCACAGACCGGGGTTGGGACATGGCTTCAGGATGATTCAAGCACATAACATTTATTGTAGACTTTATTTCTATTATTATTACATTGTAATATATAATGAAATAATTATAAAACTCATCATCAAAATAGGTGTGGATAGAAGTGGTAAATAAAATAATGGGCAGGCCGTGAGCGGACTAAATTGTGTGGGATTCTCACTTAAAGCCTGCTGCCAGATGCAGTTCTACAATTGAAGTACAGCAACTCACTTGTCACTCACTGATAGAGTTTTGACATCAGTGTTCAAGCAATTGATTTATCATGGTCTCTGTGCAGTCAAACCTCACTGCTAATGTCAATCTGTATTTGCAGCTATTCCCCAGATCATCAGGCATTAGATTTTCATAAGGAGCACATAACCTAGATACTTCTCATGGTCAGTTCAGAGTAGGGCTCATGGTCCAATAAGAATCTAATGTCACTGCTGATCTGACAGAAGCCAGAGCACAAGCAGTAATGCCAGAGTTGGGGACTGGGTGTAAAGAATAGATGAAGTTTCACTTTCTTGCCTGCCAGTCACCTTCTGCTGTGGGGCCTGGTTCCTAAAATGCCACAGACCAGTACTGGTTCATGGCCAGGGGACTGGGGACCCCATCCTAAAGTATTTAATTATATTTTTAAATACTGAAAGCATTAATAGGTTTTTAAAAATCTGAAGTATAAAAACTCATAAAGAAAAATCAAAATATTGCATCATAAAGAAAACAAAAATATTCAGATGAGAAGATCCTCTGGAATAGTAAAGCATGAAATTCCGTAATTTCTTGCCTTCACAAAAGAAGAAAAAGAAAAAAAAATCTTGAGAAAATTACCAAAATTAGAACTCTGAAAATCAACCAAAATCTAGCAACAATGTTAACACCATTTATCCAAGAAAAAATAGCTGCTTTTGTAATAACAGCAAGCTTTGTGACATTTTTACATTTCAACCCCCCTCCCCAACTCTGTGTTAACCTTGAAAAAATAGTAGCCTAGCAGCAAACAAAAGGGACAAACTAAGTTGGGACTTCCTCACAAAGCACCACTCCCAGAAAACTACTACTACTACTCTATTTGCTCTGCCTTGGAGCTAGCTGGAAAAAAAAAACCCATTTAAGGATTTCTCTTTGTTTGACCTGATTTAGGTTGAGAGAAAATATTTGCAAAACACATTTCTGATAAGGAACTAGTATCAAGAATGTACTAAAAAAAACCCAAAACCTTTCAAGTCAAATCGATTAAAATATGGGCAAAGAATTTGAAAAAACCTTTCTCCAAAGAAGATATACAAATGGCCAACAAGCACATGGAAACAAACTTTTTATATTCTAAATTATTTTATAACGCCAGAAACCTGCTATATTTTAAAATCACTTGAAATGATAGGAATAATTATTAACAGAAAATATTATGTTAGATATTTCTCTTTTACAGGGGATCCGATGTCACCTATTAATATTTTATTTAAAAGTACTGTTTCACATCTAATTTCCTCATACTTAATGTTGACTTTGCTCTCCTTCTTTCGTGAGCTTAATGGCTAGTGGTCCAAAAAGACTAATTACAAATTTACTTGTCAATTAAGAGAAATGAAACTAGTATTTAACTTTTACAGTAGCAAAAGTGTTGGTATTACTAAATTTATAAATAGATCTAAGATTTAGTCTTAGGCAAAAACAAGAAGAAACTTGTAGAGACATATGAACATCAGAAACTCTAGGCCCTTTGAAAGCTACACAAGTAGAACAAGATAAACAGTACATATAAAGGTTTTACTAGAGAAAACAATGAGGCAGTACATAAGGAGAAAAATATATTTTAGCAGGTAGATTAAGCTTTCAGTAACACTAAAACATACATCTGTTGCTTAAAATAATTCAACCCTTAATTAAGCTAACAGAAGAGATACTAAAATGTTAATGACATTCAATATTTGTAGGAGTGCAAAACAACCCACATCTTAATTACTTCTCTAGCTTTATCTTTGCTGTAAGTACAAATAAATGAATAAAATTTTCCGTTCTACTGACAGGAAAAAATAATTCAATGTACAAATAATTACCACATAATACAAATCCTCTTCAAAGCCAATGTAGGTAAAGGTAACATTTAATTGTTCAAATTTTAGAAAAAAATATCAAGACACTTGGGTGTTCTTTGTATGAATAAAAAAAGCTAATCAAGTAAGAAGAAAACCTTTGTATAACCCACATCAAAATAGCATCCTATTTCATATTAAATGTGTAATTTGGAAATCTATTTTTAGTGTCATCTGTGATATTTTTATAATGACTTAGTCCAGTCTAGTCTTAATTAGACTAAGGAATAAAAAAATTTTTTTCCTAAAGATAACTCTTATTCTCTCAGCTAATAAACCTGGTTTAAAATAAGATTAGTTCAGGTTTTGATAATATAAATATTTAGGAATTTAAAATAATAAAGGTTATTTCAATGAAATATATAGCTAAAGAAATATTTATGCTTCCCATATATTTCCACTGAGCATAAAAACATGGCACATGTAAAAATCTCAGAAAGTGTCCTAATTAGTAAATCTTACATTTTGTACAAATAGCAACTTCAACAGCAAATGTAAAAATGCCTATGTTCAAATAAATTCAATTTAATTATCCACACCGCTCCTCTCCAACATTTACATAGATAATTAATGATCTTTTCAGGATATTTAAGACCACAGACTTGCTTCTTCTAATTGGGATGCCTCTCAAACCACTTGAATATGCCAAGAAACTTGTCATGCAAAATATAGCGGTTCTCTCTCCCTATTATAGTAGTGTTCTACTACTATGGTGAAGGGAAACTTGGCTTCACTACTAATGGGGCTAAAATATACATGCCAACAGTAGAATTATAGTACCTGGGAGCAGGAATGCTACTGGTAAAGAGCTCTGGAACTAGCTAATGAATTCCTGAAAAAGGTGCCTCTTGATTCTAAGAATCTGTCCTGGTAATATCATGTTTTAAAATAGGAACATATGGGAACATAAAGACATTCTGTATCACTAAGGCATGATTGTCAGTCAGAGAATCATAAAAATCTGACATCATTCTTTGTTGCAAAGAAATGGTAAGGTCTCAAAAATGCATCATGAAAGTTAAGTCAACTTCAGAGTAGGACTAAGGTTAAAATGTGGATGCTTCATAAGGTATGAATAGTACAAGTCAATAAGGTATAATATATTGTTTCATGTACAATGTTTATATATAAAATATATTATCATATATATGCATACACACACAATTTAGACTGTATTTAAACATAATGTTCTCCAAATCAAAGATATCCACATGTATTTTTATGTCTACCTTACATATGGTCAGTGATTATTTGTTAAATAGCAAATACACTTGAGTTTAAAAGAGAATTAAATCTATTCTTTCTGACCAAAAAATAAATCTAGGTTAAATGCCCTCCAATATAATCTTGTTCCCACAGTAACCACAAACTACCTTTGACACAATCTGTCCTGTAAATAGAAAGTTGGTTTTTTTTTTTAATTTGTCCATAATGCCCCTCACATTAAGATTTATAGGGGAGGAGACCTTGTTTATTTTGCTAACCATTTTATGTTCAGAGTTGAACACTGGTCTACAGTAGTGACTCAAAAAAAAATTATTACATGAATTAAACTCTTTTAAAGTTAAGCAAATGAGAATAAAGAAATAAAAATTTACATTTTAGTCCACCAATTGATATCTTAGGGTTTATGCTAATTTCATTAGTCTCATATTGATGATAGACATCAACCTCACAAATACAGCCAAAATGACACAGATTCTATTTAATAATTGAATGACTATAACTAACACATTATTTGCATCTAAAAAGTCAAATAAGAATATTCTTTTGACCACTGTACATTATAAGCATAGTATAGAACTTTTCAACCAATAAACGTAAGTAGAGATTTTGATAACTGTTTAATGTTGATGATTTGTGCCTATAAACATACAGTCATTCTTTCTCAGTATTCCCATTGTTTTTATATTTCCATTATGAAACAAAGAATCAACACTTAGAGAAGTTGACATCCAAATGTCATGCTATATTAAATCTATGTAATTCACTTCAGGGTCTTACAAATTTAGATTATTTACAAAGAAGTAATTTTTTAATCATCTGTAGTTTTACAGAAATGCAATTAAACCTTATTGAGTCATTGTTATTGTATTCAAAAATGGCATACTAATCTAATCAATTATTGCTAACTGCTTATTTTCAGGCCAACCTGATTATTCAAAAGTACACTTTTTATATCTGAAGCTTTATTTAATTGGAATATGCATTATCATATATTCAAGTGTTAAAAATTCTCAAATATGCAAATATATGCTTCCAAATGAAGTAGAATCACAATAATAATTTATCCTCTTGAGTTTGTAAAGAGTAAAATGTTGTTCTGCAGCAGTAAAAGGAAAAGAGAATGACACAGGCAATTATGAAGTTTTGGGAAATGGTAATTTACATATCTGTCAAAGCTACAGAAAATGACATATTCCAAAACCTGTATAGTTATTCAAGCTTGAAGAGCAGGTAATTTCCTCAACATTGGACTAATACTCCAAGCATCATGATGCCACCATTCTATTCACTATCTTTTAAAAAAAAGCTCTGCAAGCACCTATGCTATCGTGTCATTCTCCATCAATGGCAATTCCTGGACAGAATACCTGCTGAGGAAACTACCTTACAGCAGCAAAAAAACACTCATTTTTTATGGCAACTTAATTTTTAATAAGTATCAAATAAAAGACATTTTTAACAGATTATCCTGACAGATATCAAGTTCTTATTGACTCCATTAAAGCATCTTTAATGCCATTGAGGAGTTAGATTCTGTCACATATTGTGTTAATCGCTTTTATGAGTTTCACAAACATGCTAAAGACTAGAGTTCTACAGTTGTGTAGTTGGAAAAGTCACAGTGAAACGTATCCTGCTGGAAGCTTTTAGAACATAGTCACTTTGGCATTCACATCTTCATATCCTTCATAGCATTTGTCACAGTGCTTCTCCATTAATATAGATGTAATCAATGAATTGAAAAATACAAAAAAGACCTGCTGCATAAAATACCCAGGATTACATGATTTATCCAACACAGCTATGATTGAAATTTCAAAAATATTTCAGAGACTGTGCCAGAAGGTGTTTCCCAAGATCAGGAAAAAAAAAAATCTCCTAAAGAAAAAATTGGGAGATAGTCATATAGATGTAATTGGCTGGCAGCTGAATTCTTTAACACACATCTTAAATCAGGGCAGCCACATAGAGTGTAATTTTAAAAAAGATCACATTAATGCTATTAATGAAACTTTTATGTACAAAACAAAAAACAAGCCCTAGGAGACACAAATCTGGGCAGGATGTTTTCCCCTCTCTAGGTGGTGGTAGGAGGAGAGGATAAGATACTACACAACTATATAACACGCAAAGCAAAAAAAAACTTTAAAAGACAACAACCGAATATACTAACAAAATGCTATATGGGAGGGAGTTAGGCAGAATTTAAAGGTGGTTAAAAACACATGTGATTTGTGATATCAAGAATTACTAATTTGAATAAGATGCCACTGGGATATGGACCTTGAAGAAAGACTAAAAACTTTGGCTAGAAGTTTCAAAGAATAAATTTCAGATATCAAAGAAAAAGTATAACAATGGGAGAAAATGACGCAAGCTGAGGAGACCTAAAGTTATGTGGAAAACCTAGAAATAACATTTGAAAAGTAATTTAGGCTCCTCGTTTGGAGCATCCATATGGTCTAGATGATGAAATCAGGGGTCATGAAGAATTTTTTGAATTGAATCCACTCAAGTTCCAATAGGAACTTAAATTGAAGTAAAGTCAGCATAGATTTGAATAGCTGTAAAGATAAACTTGAGATACAAAGGAATTACCTTTCTGAATCGATGCATATTTGCTGCATGATTTAATTTTTTAAACAGGCAGAGGGTACTAGTAAGATTGAAAAAATAAAAGGCTGCGGAGATTCAATGAAGAAAACCTTAGGAGAGTAGGCAGAATAGTGGCCCACAAAGGTGTCCACATCGTACACTTTGGAATCTGTGATCATGTTACCTTACGTAGCAAAAGGGAGATTACTGATGTAATTAAGGTAAGGAATTTGAGATGGGAAGATTATTGTGGATTATTTCAGTGTGCCCAGTGTGATCAGGGAAGCACGAAGGTCAAAGTCAGAAAAAGGAAATAAAATGAGAGAAGCAGAAGTTGGAATGATGGAGGGAGAAGGGCCATGGGACAAGGAATGCAGGCAGCTTTTAGAAGCTAGAAAAGGCAACAAAATAAATTCTGTCCTAATGCCTCCAAAAAGAACAGAGTTCTGCTGAAACCTTGATTTTATTCTATATATCACATTTTGGACTACTGACCTCCGAAATGTAAGATGATAAATTTGTGCTGTTTTGTGATAATTATTTATAGCAGCAATAGAAAATACATGTACTAAAATTGTCCATACTTTGGTAGTAAAAGAAAAAAAATGGAGTCAAGATAAGAAAAAAAAGAGGCTATCAGAAAAAATCAGAAGGTAAGTTGGAGACTGAGGTATCACAATAGATATCATAAATGAGGAGTTGGTTAATAGTTGGCATGAGTGATCAAGAGAAGGAGATCTGAGAAAATTGATAAATCTAAGTTATTTAATAGGTCACTGGAAGTCTTTAAATAAACCATCATATACGTTACATTCAGGATCTGGCACATTTTTGTCATCATGTTTATTTAATAAATTAAATAACGGAGACAAATCAACAAGACATCCTAGATAGCAGTCAAATATATCTTAATGCAGCTAGACCCATTGAAATATATAAGTACTGTGGAAGAACGTGGACACAGCATCAAAGGGCCGTGGAGATCTCGAGAGGTTTTATGAGATGTGCTGAAGAAAATAAAGCATAATGAAAGAGAAAATCTGATTAAGGAAGTTCTTGATCACTCTAGCAGTAATTATGGAATGCAGGGAAACTCCTAAATTAAAAGAACAGTCTGGGCCAGTCCTGGCATGGATACAGCAGTTTAGTATATGTCTAAGTTAGCTGTAAGAGAAAAATGCAACATCACAAAAGTAACAAGAGTTGGTGGATGTGGTACTGGACCAAGATGCTGGGTCCTGATGATGACTTAGCAAATGATAATGACCTATGACCTTGGGTATATCTCTTCCATCCCTGGTTTTATTTTTTTCTTTTATAACAAGATGCAGTTGAACAGGGTATTCTCCAAGGTCCTTTTAGTTCGCAGATCATTCAACACTTATGAGAATTTGTTTAATCTCATTTCTCTTTACCTACCATCTCCCACAATTCTTCCACTGCTAATTAATAATATCTCCCCGTCAACACATCTTCCCCAAATAAAAGAGGAAAGCTTGACCTAGAATGGTATATAAGAAGAACTGCTTAAGGATGAGAATGATACATGGAAAGAATTGCATGAGGCTCAACAGGAATGTGTCAGGAATAAGGCATTTCTTTGCATCACGTGACAGTTTAACACAAGGGTTGGCAAATTTTGCTATAATAGGTCAGATAATAAATATTTTAAAATTTGCAGGCCACATAAGGTCTGTGTCACTGATTCTTTTTTGTTTGTTTCTATGTCTCTTTAAAAAATATAAAAGCCTTTCATAGATTGTGGGCTGCACAGAAGGAGGCCACATTTGTTCCATAGGCAACAGTATTCTAACTCCCATACTAACAGGCCATTGTCAATATATACACAGAAAACTAACATATAAATTAATTTAAAGGGGGTTAAGGAAAATGTAGAAAAGGTACTATGGAATTACAAATGAATCTTTTTTAGAGAAGTGCTTCAGTGTGCATGATAAGAGGCTGTTTGAGGAACCCTTCCTGTACACAATACAGTATCTTCCAAGAGAATCCTGTATTATCCAAAAAAAACTAAGTGGATGGTGGGTAGGGAAGCAGGGAACAAAGCCAGCATAATCATAGAGGAATAAAGTTGGATAACTAATGCTATTAAAACCTTGGGCTTAAGCTATGAACCATGCTTAAAGCATACCCTGCATCTGTACATATTAAAGAATAAATCTATTTATTTCTGTCATAATTTATGCCTATTTTATTTAGATTTTCTGTTTCTGTTGACCAATGGCACACTAACTGATACAACATGAAAGAAATACCTCCTTCTATCACTAAATCTCATTCAGCTTCTGTCTCTTACCCTGTGGCACACATAACCTTTAGATGTACAACCCATCACTTGCCTCTTCCCAGAGCTTAAGAAAGTCAGAAGTATGGTGAGGCTTAGAGTAAAGCAAGGCTGGGAATATCTTGGTAATATTTCTTGCAAAAATTTGTTTTTTATTTCTGCCTAGGCAAAATGACTCAAGTCAAAATAACTCATATGATAATGCACTGCTTTACCATATACATCTGGATGTCTGTGTACATTTATGATACTTCTTAGAAGGTGTTAGCACTCTGAGATGTGTATTTGGGAAATCTAAATGACTTTGCAGTTTTAGAGACTGATATTGGAACTACACTATCTGCTGTAGGCTGAATATTGTGTCCACATTCTAATTCCCAGAAACTGTGAATATACATAAACTGAATAAATATTTTCCATTTTAAAAAATCTAGAAACCAATTAAATACACAAAATATTCTGAAAATACCCACAAACTGTAAGAGTTCTCATGGAACTTCTCCAACTTTTACATGTATACATGCACATGTATTAATTAAATTGAAGTTCAAGTAAATACCTAGTCTTTCTTGCTGAGATAGTTCCTATACAAGTTAAACTGTCTCAGTTCAACTCCAATTTGTTTGTTAGTTGTTTTTTTTTAATGTAGGACATAACTTTTAGCCATATTTATTTTTAAATCCTTTACTAAATGCCTTTCTGTGCTTGACAGCTTCAAGTGTTATCATTTTGTGCTGGATTATATGTTGCCTATTATCAAATCAACATCAGCATGGCCCCTTTGTATGCTCCAGTCTATTGCCAGGGGAAACCTGTAACTACATTTGCTAGAATCCTTTCCTTTGTATGCTCCAGGATTATTTCAGTCATTTAGAAACATTTGCACTTTCCATGGGGGTTGAGAGGATGTCATTAGTCTTCAAAAGCATTTGTAGCAAAATCAGATGGTAGATGTAGAGTCTATAGCTGCTCCTGAGTGAGCTTTTTCTGTGAATCACCCACTTTGGTGCCTATGTAGCACACAATGGCTTCCCACCCACTCAATATTATGATTTTGTACACTTAAATATTAGCTTCCCTGACCTCTCTGTTTTCAGTTTTTCCAATGCTTTGTAGTCCTCTAATTCCCTGAATTGAAACTCTTCCAAACTTGGAAAACTCTTCCAAAGTGACTTCTGTTCTCTTGACAAAACCCTGACTAATACATACATTTCCTCTTTCTATTAACCCTGTGATATTATGTTTGTTGCTTTTTAAATAGCAAGGCAGCTGGATCAAGGAGTAAGTAGTGCAACTCTGCATGACACCAAATAATATACCGGGGGAACCAAAAAATGGATTTTATTTATAAAAAACTGTATGTTTCTTCTTCATGTTTAAACTGCAGTCATCTTCAAAGCACTCTCCGTTTGATGCAATATACCTGTCGAGATACTTTTTCTTGAAGTGTTTCTGCTTAAAACAGTTTTTAAACTCCTCAGTGTTGATGCCTTTTAGTGTTTCTATCCTTTTTTTGGTTTCACCTCTTCCACATAAGCAAAACATTTCCCTTTGAGGCATTTTTTAAATCCAGGGAAACAAGGTCACTTGGGACAAGATTGGATGAATAAGGAGGGTGGGGCACAGGAATGATGTCGTTTTTGGTCAAAAACTGATGAACACTAAGCACAGTATGGGCAGGTGTGCTCATAAATCACCCATCATGAAATGGACAAACACGTAAAAGAATCTCTGAAAAAAAAATTCACTGAAGCTGAACACAGCCTCTCACAACAACGCTAGCTGGTACACTGATGACTGTGAGCTCCTAGAACACTTACCTAGTGGAGGAAGCCTGTACTACAAAGGGCCCATCTTCTAAAAGACAATTCCTTTTTTGATGGGTCCCCTTTGTATGTCACTAATTCTTAGGTAAGTGAGAAATATAGAAAATGGTAATAAAGTCCCTGAAACCATTAAGTCAGTTACTTTATCAACACAGACATCAGTTTCTGCATTCATAAAAAAAGGGACAGGCATAGGTCAAAGTTCTTCAAAGAATAATTCTGCAGATAAAGGATCCTAAGATTCATGTGCTTTTTTCTCAAAAACATACATACTTCTTTATTGGAATAATTATTTTATAGTATGATATCAGAGCAGTTTTAAGATGATGAGCATATCCAGATCTATTTGCCTGGGGGCAGGGAGGAAATGACTTGCAACTCACAGATAAACACACATATGGCAGCATGCTTTCTTTTTTATTATTATTAATTTTTTAATTTTGAAAATGATTTCAATAGCTTTAGGGGATACAAATAGTTTTTGGTTGTATAGCTACATTGTATAGTGGTGAAGAAGTCTGAGCTTTAATACTTGTTTAAATGTTTCCGATAGGTGACTTTTCATCCCTCCCTCCCTCCCTTCCCATCCTTTGTCTTCTGAGTCTCCTGTGTCAATCATACAATACTGTATATGCCTTTGCAGACCCTTAGCTTTTAAGTGAGACCTTGTGGTGTTTGGTTTTCTGTTCCTGTGTTACTGCACTTAGGATGATGATCTCCAATTCCATTCATATATTTATATATGGTATAATATGTAAATATATTCAGCCATTTTTAAATGATGAAATAATGCAAAAGACGCATATTTATCATTTTTTCATCATTTAAAAAATGGCTGAATAGTATTCTATTGTGTGTGTGCACGTGTGTGTGTGTGTATTTACCAATATTCACCAAGATTTCATTATCCACTGATCAGTTGATGGGCATTTAGGTTGATTCTACATCTTTGCAAATGTGAATCGTGCTACAATAAACATACATGTGCAGGTGTCTTTTTTGTATAATAACCTCTACTCCTTTGGGTAGATACCAGGTAGTGGGATTGATGGATTGAATAGTAGATTTACTTTTAGTTCTTTGAGAAATCTCCATACCAATTTCCATAGATGTTGTACTAATTTAGACCTTCACCAACAGCGTATAGGCATTTCCTTTATTTCCTTTTCGCCATATCTGTGCTAACATCTAGTGTGTGTGTGTGTGTGTGTGTGTGTGTGTGTGTGTGTTTAATAATGGCCATTCTGACTGGTGTAAGGTGGTATCTCATTGTGGTTTTTAAGTGGCATTTCCCTGATAATTAGTGATATTGAATATTTTTTCATATGTTTGTTGGCCATTTATATATCTTCTTTTGAGTGATGTCTGTTTATGTTGTTTGTCCACTTTTCAGTGGGGTTATTTTTGTTTTGTTTTGTTTTTGGTTTTTGCTTTCATGACTCTTGTAGTGCTCCTGCAGCTTTGGGTAAATGCCAAGGAGACAAGAGTGTAAAACTATGTATCTAGTTTTAAAATAGTTCTAATGACCCCCCACTATAAACACAATGGGACCTATGAACATACTTCAAATATTTAACAAACACTTGTTCTATAATTTCTCAGAGAAACCATGGAGTACAGGAGAAAATTATGAAATCTTAGAAGATAGAGGTCACACTTAAGACATCAGTCAGACTATAAGTCAGAAGAAATTTATTCTTACTTACCTCAGGAACTTAAGGATAAATCATATAATCACTTAAAAATTTCATGAGATCTTTTAAAGTTAACCTATTTTACATACAGAACTTATTAGAATCAAGTTAAAAATCATTAGCCCTAAATCACACGAGAAACAACAAACCTCACCTAGGGCTCAGAATTGTCAGGTCTTAATTTTCAGAGTCCAAGATGAAAGCACATTTGATGTATTTGTCCTCTAATGTACCATATATAAATATAATATAGCTAATGTAATAAGTGAAATCACATTTTTGTTCTAAGTTATTCATTTGATGAAATTATTTTACAGAAATGTGCTCATCTTTACTGCCAGTTTTCAATATGAAGTGCTTATATTTGATATTGACCATGGTCTTTCTGTGTGTGTGTGTGTGTGTGTGTGTGTTGGTTTTTTGTTGTTGTTGTTGTTTGTTTGTGTTTTTTTTGAGTTGGAGTCTCACTCCCTCGCCCAGGCTGGAGTGCAATGGCATGCACACTCACCGTCACCCCAGCGTCGACCTGCTGGGCTCCAGCGATCCTACCACCTCAACCTTCTGAGTAGCCAAAACTACAGATGTCCGGCTATTTTTTTTTTAAATCTTATTGTAGAGATGAGGTCTGGCCAGGTTGCCCGGGTTGGTCTCAAACCTGAGGGCTCAGGCAATCCACTCACCACGGCCTCTCAAAGTGCTGGGATTACAGGCTGAGCCACCAAGCCCGGCCTAACCATAGTCTTTCTATGCCCTTAATTTGGTTATGCTACAGACAAATTACAAATTCAAGGATACACACACTTTCAGCCCCGAAATCTTTGCTTGTCCAAATAATATTAATCATTACTTTTTTTAAATGAAGGATTTCAGGGTTCAATGTCCAAAAGCAAGCATTACCAAAATAGTAATCCCTGTGTCTTTAAATTTCTGTAAATCTGAAGTTATGTTTTTGAGTTCTAAACAGGTACAAAGTTGTCTTTCACAAACCTCTTCTATTTTGAAAAGGTCCACCTCCCCTCACAAAATCCAATATTAGGCTTGCTGGCATGATTAAGCTGTGCCTCTAGCATCATGATTTATCTTCCTACCATTTGATTTGTAATTTAGGCATCAGCAGTTGAAATCATGATCAAAAGTGAAAAGGTGTATAGAGCTTTTAGACAGTCATGATAATTATGTACATTACTAAACTGTTCAATCATATCCAGACCCACAATCCTGTCACTATTTACAAGTCCAACGATCTTAAACTCTCTCCACTGATAGAGAAAAGTGCTTGCCCGTAAATGGCACGTCCATCATTCAGCTGTATATCAGGTCAACATTACAAAAAGGTCATATTCTAGAGGAGGCTTAGCAGTACCTGTCTGGTGAAAAATAATTATTTATCTACCAGTCTATATTTTAAGAGAAAATGATTAGAAAGTGAACTTGGAACAACACTTAGACAATGATTTCAAAACAATTACCAAAACGAACCCCAAGTTTTTCCATCGTGTGTACTCCGTTTTAAGACAACGTCTCCAGTGTCACAGTCAATGTTTCCATTTCTTTATTTATTCAATGCTAGGTGTATGACTGGTAAAGTTAGTTTAGAGATGTCTCTAAGCACATTATATATTATGGTGATTCTGCTAATGATCTCCTATTAGTGGTATTCCAGGAGATTATAGCAGCCTGTTGTTCTCTCAGCATAGTGGCTTCTATACACTATCTATCATTTTGAAAGGCCTGTCTGTATTGGGTAGCCCACTGCAAATAAACTGATATCGGGGGTCCATTGTTACTGACTCACAGGTTTCAGTAAATAAAATCTAGTAACTAAAGTCTTAGAGATGACAGAGTGGGATGACATTGGATTTTAAGAAAAACTTGATTTTGTTTTTGGTATCCTTCTTATACAATTGTTGCTTATAATGCATTTCTAGAAATATCAGAGTTATATGAAGAAAGAATGGTGATCCTTTATCATCATAATTCCAGATAAGAAGTTTCAAGTTTCATAAAGAGCTGTTTGTCTAATCAAATCCTATATATGTGTAATTGAATAAATGTTTCTACATTATCTTAAGTTTAGAAACAAAATAATTTACACTGGGCTTCAAAATTAAATTGTTGATATTGCTAGCAATACAATGGCTGAGATTCATTGAGCACTGAATAGTCATCAAATACTTTGCTAAACGTTTTTCTTGTATTACTTATCAACAATGCAATGAGAGATGTACTATTATTGTTCCTACTTCACAATATAAGAACACTGTGAGTCTAAGTAAATTTTCCAAAGCCTCACAACTAGTGGTGGAGTAAGACTTCCAGTTTAGCTTTTCTTTTCACATGAAAGCTCCAAGTTATTTCGAAATGGATAACATTTATCCTTGACCTAACCAGGTTATCTTATCCTGTGTTTTACATCATATTTTAGCCCAACTATTTACCCTAATTTTTATAATACCTGTCTTTCATTCAAAACTCACACTTTCTTTTTTCCTTTCTACCAAATCTGCTCTGAACATAAGCCATCACTCTTCTAAGAAGTATCTGTTTGTTATACAGGAAGTAACCATTTGGCCCAAAGCATGAAGGTATATTAGAACTCCAGTCATTGTTAAGTCTGTGTAGCAGGTTACGATCAAAGGCGAGACCATCTTGGAGTTCATTAAGTGATATCAAGTAGGCCATGTTCTAAATGGGAGACAAAAACCAATGTAAGATGCCACAATACTATTTATTTGATAAGGTTTTTGAGAATGCCATTTCCAGTGTTAGGAAAACACTGGTGATTTGATAACAAAACATGGGGTCAAAGGAGAGGAAAATATAGCTGTCAGATCTTGGCTTGTGTAATTTACTTTGTTGCAAATTAACTATATAAACTAAAACTTTAACTCACAGAGATGACACATTTGAAAATTCAGTTGGAAAACAATTATTTCCTGATTTTCAAGAATTTGGTGAAAACTTAGACCTAAATAAATATGTGAAAAGGCAGTTCAGTCAAGTTTGTGGTTGGAGGTCAAATCGAATCTATGGTTCATAAATATAAAGACAGAAGTGAAATCCTAAGAGCAAATCCTGCCAATGGATACTGGATATTAGTTCAAACTTTAGGATGTGGGTAAAAATACTAAGTTATAGACTTTAGGGTCTAGAAATTGCATCCTAACACTGATCTTGGCCAAGAAGGCTCAGAGAGAATCATGGTTAAAAAATATGGTGCACGAATCAACTTTCAGAAGCCTGAGTGGAGGGCAGTAGGGCACAAGCCAAAGATTGATGCCAGTGTAAGGGATTTAGGATACAAGCAAGGCAAGTTATAAAATGGAGAGTATATACATACGAGGTTGGCAACTGTATCCACGAATCTGAGAGGCAAGTGGTTTCAATAACTATTGTCAGGTTGAAGGATGGGATCATATGATCTCCTTATTGGCTTTGAGTAAATTTTTTGTGAATTGATTAAAATAAAATTTAGTGGTAGCTTTGCCCGTTTTCACAAAGTATACAAAATTCGATAATAATTGGCAATTTCAGGTGAGAGCTAGGACTTTAAAGAAAACTTTATGTGTAATACAATATCATCATAAGTTCTCTATGTGATGTTTAAGCCCAGATCTTATAGCCTTCACAAATGCCATGTCCACAGAGAGAGTTTTAAGAGATGAGAGAGGAAATTAATATTTTGATTATGTACCTACTTGTGACATGGACCAAACTATACCACTTATGTGTTATATTTTATTTAATCTTCATTACATTTTATTTAATCTTCACCACTATCATAAGAAGTTAGTACTATTAATCACAATTTACTCCAACTGGAAACTGATATTTCATATTATTGAACTTCTTTTCAGAGTCAAACTATGATAAAAAGGATAAAATCAAGTTTTACACTTGACACCAGCAGACCCACTTCAAAAAAAATAAACATACACACCACCACCAGCACCACTATCAAATACAATAAAACATCCCTAAAAAAAGAAAAATTGCTTTTATTTACTATCCATCTAAAAGGGACTTGGCATCTAGTTTCAGCTCCTATATAACAAGGAGCTAGAAAACAACAGCATAAAAAAGGAGCGGGACAAAGAAAATCAATGACTTTTTGGACACGTCAGAAAAAGTTAAAAGCAGGGCAAACTGCCATCCTGAATTCTGGAGATACAGAACCATAAAGAGAATCATACCTAAAACAGGACTACTTGAATCATAAGCCAAAGAAGTCATAAACTAGTAGGAACAGTTCAAATGGAAATTTTGATGAACTGGTGGAGGTTGAAAGCCGGCTGACATAGGAGTAAAAGATCCCATGGTGGCCTGAACTTTCACGGACTCCCAGTCTTTAGTGACCTTTACCTCCTTGAATGCAACCAGAGTATCAAGTATCACAGTGAAGATTAAAGAAAGGTCCCATAGGCCTCTGACAGAGAAAGAGGAAGTTGTTTCATACAACCAGTATGAAACAAATGTGCCCAAAGCTTCTTCCACAACAAAGATCTGCTCACCAAGGGGAAGAACAAATGTGAGCCTTATCTCTGTTGAAGGAAGGGCATTTCTTCACTCTACTTTCTCTGGCTACTATTTTTAAAGAGGAAAAATAAAACACAATCAATAGGTGTGAAGATTTCCAAGAAAGAGACTGGAAATATAGAGCCAAGTAAGGGAATAAGGGATACAAGGGAAAAGCAGCTATGTCATGGGAAAAGTGCTTGTGAAGATCACACCTCAGACAAATATACCCAAGAATGAGATTTAATCATAAGATAATTGAGTGCTCTCCCTCTCTCACACCATACCACCATGCCAATAAGATCTAGGATGATAACGGTAGATTACAACTGAAAATGGCAAGACATATTCTCTCTAAAGAGGGGTACTTCAAGAAGATTAAAGTGAAGAGAGGAAACAAAAACAAGGACAGTAGAAAAATGTGGAGTGTTTGGCTCCTATAGCTATAGCAGCAAAATTTCTACTCAGATTAACATAATCTTATACTAGAAAGCTATTTATTACAGTTCCAAGTATTTCCTACAACATGTCTAACTTTCACCACAAATTTACAATGTATGCCAAGAGGAAAAAATAATGTCTAAAGAGAAAAACAATGATGAAAACTAAACTCTGATATGACACTGATGTTGAAATTATCAGACAGGGAGTTTAAAATAACTATGATTAGCATGTTAAAAGCTGTAATTTTAAAAAAAAGTAAAAGGCAAGACAGATGGGTAATATAAGCATGAATTGGAAACCCTTATAAATAATCAAAAGGAAGTACTAAAAGCTAAAAAAAACCTCACTAAAACAGAAATGAAAAGTGGCATTAACAAGCTCATCAGTAGACTGGATAAAACCAAGGAAAGAATTAGTGAGCTTGAGTATACATCTATGGAGACATCCCAAAATAAAATGTAAAGAAAAGAAATGAAACAAATAAAACAGAACATTAAAAACAGCACTGGACAATTTTAAGGAGGGTAACATATGTGTCACTGAATTATCAGAAAGAAAAGAGCAGAAGAAATATTTGAAGTAACAATGGCCAAAAATTCTCCAAATTTAATGACAGACACCAAACCATAGATCTAAAAAATCTAGGAAATAACAAATAAATACAAAAAAGCTATGCCTAGGCATATCATATAGAAACTGGATAAAACAACATACAAAGAGAAAATCTTAAAAGAAGCTATGAGGTAGGTGGGGGAATATTTTGCTTACAGAAAAGTAAGAATAAAAATTATATCAGATTCATTGTCAAAAGTGAAATATCCATTTTCCATGTGCTGATGATAAGAATGTGTATTCTGCAGTAGTTTGATAAAATGTTCACTAGCCCTATTTGGTCTAGTGCGTAGTATAACTCTGATTTTTTTGTTGTTGTTGATTTTCTGTCTGAATGATCTGTCCATTACTGAGAGTGGGGTGTATTTAGAGAAGAATAAAGTCAAGAGAAAAAACAAAAACAAAGATAGCAAATAAATTTGGAGCTTCTACATGAAACATAAAATAAAACACTTTTGGTGTTAAAAAATTCCACCGCAGAGTACCCAAATACTATAATTGTGGGTTTGCTACACTCATGACTCAAGTATAAAAAGATAAATTGAATAAAAACAATTATAGCTACAGAAACCTATTAATAGATCACCAATATAAAAATATGTAAATTGAGACAACAAAAAGTCATAATATGGGGGGGTGAATTAAAGTGGAGATTTCTTTTTAGTTTTTTTCTTTGTTAATATTCTTTATGGTCTAGGATAAGCTGCAAACTCTTTAAAATAACTTGTTATATCTATGACATTTTTTTGTAGCCTCATGATAACCACTAGAGCAAATCACTTAACCATAAAGGAAGACAATAAGAAAGAAAGAAAGGAAAAGAAGAATTATAAAACAAGCAACAAAATGGCAGTTGTAAGTCCTTACTTAACAATAATAATAATGAATAAAAATGAACTCAGTTCTTCAGTTAAAATACATAGAGTGGTTGAATGAATAAAGAGATAAACCTCATCTATATGCTGCTTATAAGAAATACCCTTCACTTATAAAGACAAAAGTAGACTGAAAGCAAAGGGATAGAAAAATATATTCCATGCAAGTAGAAACCAAAAAATAGCAGGAGCAGTTATCCTAATATTAGATAAAAAGGACAATAAGTCAATGACTCAAAAGAAACACTACATAATGATAAAGTTGTCAATTCTGTAAGAGGATATAATAATTAAAGTATCTATGCACCAAACACTGGAGCACCCAAAGATATAAAGCAAACATTAGTTGACATAAAGGATGAGATAGACTGCAAAACAGTGACAGTAGGTGACTTCAGCACACCACTCTCAGTAATTGACAGATCATACAGACAGAAATACAATGAAGAAACGTCAGAATTAAACTATATATTGGGCCAGATAGAGCCAACTGACATTTACAGAACACTTTACTCAACTGTTGCTGTAGAATATACACTGTTGTCATCAGCACAAGGAACATTCTCCAGAACATATTATATTTTAGGGCACAAAAAAGTCTCAGTAAATTCAAAAAAGTAGAAATCATATTAATAATCTTTTCTGACCACAATTGAATAAAACTAGTAATAAATAACAAAATAAACCTTAGAAACTACACAAACACAGAGCAATTAAATAAATAAATTTGAGACTAAAAAATTACAAAATATCAGGAAAACAAAAAGTTATTTCATGAAAAGTTAAAATCAGCAAACTTTTAGCATGACTAACAAAAAGAAAAAAGACCCAAATAAATAAAGTCATAAATGAAAAGAGGACCTAACAATGGAGGTTACAAAAATATAAAGATTCATTAGAGAGTATTATAAACAACTACATGCCAACAAATTGGAAAATCTAGGAGAAATGGATACATTCCTGAACAGATACAACCTAACAAGATTAAGTCATGAAGAAAGAGAAACTTCAAAAAACCAAAAATGAACAATAAGATCAAAGCTATAATAAAAAGTTTCTCATAAAATAAAAACCCAGGACCATCTTCAGGTTTTACTGCTGAATTCTACCAAATATTTAAATAATTAATACCATTTCTATTTAAACTCTTAAAAAACATTGAAGAGGAGGGAATACTTCCAAACTCATACTATGGGGTCAGCATGACCCTGTTACCAAAACCAGATAAGGACACAAGAAAAACAAAAAATAAAACTAAAGGCCAATATCTTTGATGAACATAGATGAAAAAAATCCTCAAAAAAGACTAGCAAACCAAACTCAACAAGACATTTTAAAAAATCATTCACCATGATTAAGTGAGAGTCATTCAAGACATGCAAGGATGGTTCAATATATACAAAACAATAAATGTGACAAATCACATTAACAAGACCAGGAAGAAAAACTATATGATCATTTCAATAGATGCTGAAAATGCACTTGATAAAATTCAGCATTCTTTTATAATAATAAATAACTCAACAAACTTAGCAAAGAAAGGACATACCTCAAAATAATAAAGAATATACATATAACTAACATCATGCTGAATGAGAATAAATTGAAAGACTTTCCTCTAAGATCTGGAAGAAGACAAAATGCATCCTTTTAGCACTTTTATTCAATATCACATGGGAAGTCCAGAACAGGTCTTATGCAATAAAGCATGAGAAAGAAATAAAAGGCATCAAAATTGAAAAGGGAGAAGTCAAATTAGCCTGGTACACAACTATGATTTCATATTTAGTAAAACCTTAAGACTCTACCAAAAACTATTAGAACTTATCAATGAATTCAGTAATGCTTCAGGATACACAATTAATGTATAAAAATCAGTAGCATTTATATATTCCACAGTGAAAAATTTGAAGAAGACAACAAAAAAGCAATCCTATTTACAATAGATACAAAGACTATAAAATACCTAGGAATCAAGTTAACCAAAGATGTAAAAGTTTTCTACAAGGAAAACAATAAAATACTGATGAATTAAGTTGAAGAGGACACACACACACACACACACACACACACACACACACACACACACGTCATGCTCATGGTTTGGAAAAATTAACATTGCTGAAATGACAATACTACCCAGAGCAAATCACATATTCAATGCAATCACTATCAAAACACTAATGATATTTTTCACAAAAAGATTCTAAAATTCATATAGAACTACAAAAGACAGCAAATAGTCAAGAAATACTGAGGAAAAAGAGCAAAGCTGTAGGCATGAAGGTATCGGACTTCAAAATATACTTCGAGGCTACAGTAACCAAATAAGCGTGGCACTGATATAAAAACAAACCAATGAAACAGAATAGAGAGGCTAGTCATAAATTCATATATTTTTCAGACAACTAACTCATTTTCAACAAAAGTATCAAGAATATGCCATGCATAAGGGGTAGTTTCTTCAATAAATGGTGGTGGGAAAAATGGGCAAACATATGCAGAAAAATGATACCAGACTTCTATCTCTCACTATGAACAAAACCCAAACCAAAATGGATTAAATACTATGGATTAAATCTATGACCTGAAACTATGAAGCCACAAGAAGAAAATATTGCAGAAATACTGGACATTGGTTCAGGCAAAAATTTTTTATGTAAGAACTCAAAAGCACAGGCAACAACAGCAGAAATAGGTAAGTTGAATAACGTCAAGCTACCTTATGCACAACATAGGAAACAATCAGCAAAATAAAGAGACAACACACAGAATGCAATAAAGTATTTGCAAACTATCCATGTAACATGGGATTAATAACTAGAATATACAAGACACTCAAACAACTAAATAGTAAAAAAAAAAATGTAATAAGAAAATAGGCAAAGGATCAGAATGAACATTTTCTAAAAAAAGACTTACAAATGGCCAACAGGCACATGAAAAGAATTTCAATATCTCTAATCATAAAATACATGTAAATAAAAATTACAATGAGATTTCATCTCAACCCAGAAAAAATGACTTATCTAACAGACAAGGAGTAACAGATGCTAGTGAGGATGTTCAGAAGGAGGAAAACTATTACACTGTTTGTAGGAATATAAATAGGTACAGCTAATAAGGAAAGCTCTATAGATGTACCTCAAAAACCAAAAGATAGAATTCCTGTATGATCCCAAAATTTCACTACTGGGTATATATCCAAAAGAAAGAATATCTATCTATCTATCTATCTATCTATCTATCTATCTATCTATCTATCTATCTAAAAGAGTGATCTGCACTCATGTTTACAATAGCCAAAATATGGAATCACCTCAAGTGCTCATCAATAGATGAATGGATAAAAGCAATGTGGTATGTATACACAACAGAATTTGGCTATAAAAAAATGAAATTCTATCATAAGCAGCAACACGGAAGGAACTAGAGGTCATTAAGTTAACTGAAATAAGACAATCATAGAAAGACAAATACCACATGTTCTCACTCATATGTGGCAGCCTAACATGTGGATTTCATGATAATAAAGAGTAGATTGGTTGTTACCAGAAGCTGGGAAGGGTGGTGATAAGGAAAAGAATGAAGAGAGGTTGATTAATGATTACAAATATACAGTTAGATAAAATAAATAAGACCTTGTGTTTAATAAACCAGTAAGTTGACTATAGTTAATATTATTTTTATATGTTTCAAAATAACTAGAAGATAACAATCCAAATGTTACTAGTATGAAAAAAGGATAAATATTTAAGGTGATGTTTACCCCAATTTCCTTGATTTGATTATACGACTATATCAAATTGTCACATATATCTCTAAAATGTGTATATCTATTGTGTAACATTAAAATACTAATTAAATTATAATATTAGAATTCATTATCCAATACAATCAAACTTCACAAGTGAAAAAGAAATAAAGAATTTTTGTGACAAACAAAACTTGAAAGATTTCATCATAGCAGACGTGACCTGGAAGAAATGTAAAATGAAATTTTTTCAGACAGAAGTAAAATAAACTAGGTTAAAAAAATCCTGGCTCTACATGGAAAAAGAAAGAACCTCAAGGAAAGAATAATTAAGGTAAAAAGAAATATATTATTTTCATTATTCTTAAATGACCTAAACTTATAACTGTTTAAATTAATAAGTGTAACAATGTATTAGGTGATTATAGTATGAGAGTGAATAAAATAAATGACATCAATGTAACAGGAGATAAATGGAACATTTGAGACTGTTCCACTATAAAGTATTAGCACTACATGTAAAGTAATACACTGTTATTTGAAGGTACATTTAGACTAGATAAAAATTTTTATGTCAGACCGCTAAAATTTTATAAAATAGAAGTATAATTGATATGCTATAAGAAAAGATAAAATGGAATATATAAATGCTACAATAAATCCAGAAAAGGCAGAGAAAGGGGAAAATGAAAAGGAAAAATGCAATACATAGAACATAGTTACAAACATGCAGATATTCACTCAACTATTTCAATAATTACAATAGAGGTGACCAATCTAAATACTCTAATTAAAAAGCAGATATTGTGCAAGTAGACAAAAAAGACACAATGATGTGTTATCTCCAAGAAACCTACCTTAGAATGCAAACTAGTGCAACCTCTTTGGAAGACAGTGTGGCGATTTCTGAAAGAACTAGAAATTGACCTTCCATATGACCAAGCAATTCCCCTATTGGTAATATACCTAGAGGAACTCAAATCATTCTACCAAAAAAAAAAAACCCTGCACACACATGTTTCTTGCAGGTGTACACACAATAGCTGTTGGGAGCCAGCCATGGAGGCCCACTGAGCGTTAGGGATCAGGAAGAGCTGTTGACCCCGAGACCACTAGAATGCATTCGGGAGCTATTTGACCCCATTTCCTCCCCCTTTCTACTCAGCACTAACCAGATTAAGCTCCTGTGAGCTCAAAACATAAAAACTCAGACTGGGACGAACACAAGTTAACTTTAGAAGTTCATTGCTCCCATTCTTCCACAAACTGCAGTTTTGGCTTTCACACAACTTATAATTCAAACTCGTGTCACATCGAAGAGCCTTAGTATTGGTCACAGGCTTCTGGGTCATGGTCTTAGGATTTATTGAAGGTGTAAATTGTAGAATATAGTTTTAGAAGGCAGCCATTTTCTTGAAAGAATGCAGTTGGGTTACTTGCAGGTAGCCCACTGTGAACTTTGGACTGGGCCACATTCCAAACATTCTGGGATGGGCCACTTTCATTTGTAAAGTAAATATTTAAGCTTCTATAGAATTGTTTAACTTGGCATAAATCAATCAGTTTAGGATGAAAAAGGTTTATAGAATATATCAGTCACAGATTAGGTTATCCTTTGTTATGGGATTTTAAGATTATCATATGAAAAGGGTTTAAAGGCAATCATTGATTAAGTTTTCATGGATTAAGGTTTCTGATGGGTGGGGG